>NC_142941.1:2307808-2607808 GCF_046866305.1 Octopus bimaculoides
TGTATGAAGTGTATAAACATCAACAGACAGTATATATACGTACATATATATGCACATATATATATACATACATATATATATATACATCTATATATAAATATATACATACATACATATATGCATACATGCATACATATATAAATGTGAGCATATGTGTGTGTAGCATGTGTGTAGTCTGTGTTCATGTAGACCTATATGTGTGTTTGTATGTGTGTGTGTGTGTATATATATATATATATATATATATATATATATATATATATACATAAATATGTATGTACATATGAATATGCTTATATATATATATATATATATATATATATATATATGTGTGTGTATTTATGCATACATATATATACATACATATATACATACATGCATTCATATATATATATATAAATATATATATATATATATATATATATATATATATATATATATATATACATACATATACATATTCATATATATGTATATATATAGATTATACACACATATATATGTATATACGCATATATACATGCATACATACATACATACACACACACACACACACACACACATATATATATATATATATATATATATATATATATATATATATATATATATATATATGTACATACGTACATACATATATATATATATATATATATATATATATATATATAGATATATTTGATATTACTCTATCTTAACTGCCAGTAAGTGAAGCAGTGAGGACAAAACAGCTAAACATATCTGCTGTGATCAATACACCATTGCTGTGGTCATATACTATACATACATACATGCATACATATATTCACATGCATGTATACACACACACACATATACTATTGGATGTCTGCCAATTGGACTGATATTTCAGCTGGCAGCGGTGGTGGTGGCAGCTGTGGTGGCTGAGGCGGCGGCGGTGGTGGTGGTGGTGGTGGTGGTGGTGGTAATGGTGGTGGTGGTATTTGGTGGTGATGGTGGTGCCATTGGCCATATAGCTGTAGTATTGGCGTTGGTTAAAGTGGTGTAGTAGTTGGGTGGTAGGGATGATGGTGTGGTGGTTGTAGTATATGTAAAGTGGTATCAGTTGCAATGTATGGTAGTAGTTCTGATAATAGTTGTAATAGAAGTAGTAGTGGCTATTGTAGTGTATGTGGTAGATTTGGTGTGGTGATTATAGTGATGTTGTGGTGTGAGTGGTAGTGTTGATGTTAAGGAAGTTGTACTATTGTTAATGTTGTAGCATTGTTGTAGTGTTTGAAATAACATTGATATTGTTAGTGTGTGTTGACTCATTAGTAATTATTTCTGTGCAATTAAATTAGTTTAATAAGACTGACCACCTTAATAGCAGTGGATAGGTAATTAATATGTCTGTTGGACACTACATACCCTCTAGGAGGTTGCATGACCAGCTAGAAATAGCAGCTAAAGCTCTCTCAAATTACATCCTGCTGTCATGTGAAAAGAATGGTTTTATTGGGTAATGTGGTCATATATACTCAAAAAACGATGTGGTGGTCATAGCTAGAATGTCTTTTATCATATGGCTTGAGCTAAACAACGGCAACAACAACAACAACAATGTCTGGTTATTAATTCACTGCAGTTTAATTGATTTAATGAGATTGTCCAACTTGATAACAGTTTTTCTATCAGACATTTGAAAGTCAATTAACAACAATATTGGATAAATATTGAATATAAGATGGGATACAGTCACAGTCAGTCAATATCCCACTGCACTTTAATTCAACAACACACTTCTTTGAGAAGATATTTAGTCAATACATCAGAGTACAGAGTCTGATACCCATTTAGTATCAGTCTCACAAAGTACAGCTCAGAGATTTACAGAGTACACATTCTTATAGAGTACAGTCTTATAGAGTATGCAACTTGAGAATTTATAGAGTACATAACTAAGGTACATAATTTTCAAGTCTTATAGAGTACACACTTTTAGAGTTTTGTAGAGCACACAGTTTAAGAGTCTTGTAGAGTACATGGTCTTACAGTCTTATAGAGTACTCAGTTTTAGAGTCTATAGTGTGCACAGCCTGAGAATTTTATTGAATCCAGTCTTATAGAGCACACAATCTTATAGAGTACATAGTTTGAGAGCTTTATATAGTAAATAGTTTGCAAGTCTTATAGAGTACAAACTTCTAGTATGTTATAGAGTACACAACTTAATAGTGTACATTATTTTAAAAGTTAATAGTGCACACAGTCAGAGTTTTATTGAGTACACAGTTTTCAAGTCTTATAGAGTACAGTCTGAGAGTCTTATAGTAGTAGTAGTAGTAGTAGCAGTTCAAATGCTGGTGGTGGGAGTGTTGGTATTAGTGATAGTGTTAGTGGAATTGTCGGTAAATATGTTGTTCAGCAGCCAATTTTTGGACAGGCAAAAGGGTTGGAAAATGACGATTTCTATGACAAGTTCTAAGATCAGTGTTATGGTTCATGTGTTGACTGATTTTCCCTGTGTTTTGACTAATCTCTTACAGTCACCCGTCTCTTACTTCTTTCAAGTCAACTGAAGAAGATGATGTCAGGTACGCTGACCTGATCCTGGATCAAGAGAACAAGAATCCTAAATAATTCACTTGGCCCAGAGACCTTTTAAAACTCCAGGTGTGTTTATGTCCCTGTAACTTAGCAGTTCGGCAGAGACACCGATAGAATAAGTACTAGGCTTACAAAGAATGAGTCTTGAGGTCAATTTACTTGACTAAAGGCAGTGCTCCAGCATGGCCGCAGTCAGATGACTGAAGCAAATAAAAGAATAAAAGAAAATATACACCCACACCCACACACATGAGGGTCCATGGCCTAGTTGTTAGTGTGTTGCACTCATGGTCACTGGATCGTGATTTCAATTCCTGAACCGGGTGGTATGTTGCTTTCTTGAGCAAATCCCTTCATCTCATGTTGCTCTGCAACCACTTTGACACCTGATGTGTGGCACACTGTGACACCTGTTCAGTCAACATTGATTTGATGGAAAGAGTGATTTAATGTGCGACACAAACATTTGATCACAATAAACAGATCATTTGGCAAAATCTGAATGCCCATACGTAGTCTTTGTCAGGAGAGTCCATCATATATATACATCTCTGTATTATCATCATCATTTAACGTCCGTTGTCCAGGCTCGTTGGACGGTTTGACCAAGGCTGAAAAGCTGCACCAGACTCCTGTCTGATTTGACTTTTTTTCTACAGCTGGATGCCCTTCCTAATGCCAACCACTCTGAGAGTGTAATTGATGCTTTTATGTGCCACCAGCATGGGTGCCATTTGCTCCACACCAGTGTCTGCCATGACTGTGATTTTGCTTGGTTTGATGGGTTTTCTTCTCAAGCACAGCATAATGCCAAAGGTCTCGGTCATTCATCATTGCCTCCAAGAGTCCCAACACTCAAAAGGTGCTTTTCACGTGCCACTGGCATCTGCCACTTTGCCCTTGTTACACCCAATACTTGAAAGATGCTTTTTACATATATATGTACTGACAGACAGATAGATAGATAGATAGATAGATAGATAGATAGATAGATAGATAGACAGACAGACAGACAGACAGACAGATAGATAGATACACACACGCACACACACACACAGATAGATAGATATACATACATACATACATATATGTATATATATTCATATATATACTTACAAATATATATATCTATACACACACACACACACGTCTTTTGTGCAGGCATTGCTGTGTTGGCTAAGAAATTCTCTTCACAATCCCATGTCTCCAGGTTTGCTCTCATGCTACACCAGTTCTCTCTCTCTCTCTGTCTATCTATCTATCTATCTATCTATCTATCAATCTATCTCTCTGTCTATCTCTTTTCTACTCCTACTTCAACAGCAAATTCTCTAAACTTCTTGTTTTACACTTGCTTTCAGTATAGACATAGTTGCCTCCCTTGAAGTGACCATACATTTGTAGATACATGATCATGCTAATACCTACCAATACACACACACACACACACACACAATCTCTCTCTCTCCTTCTCTCTCTCTCTCTTTCTCTCTCTCTTTCTCTTTCTCTCTCTCCCTCCCTCTCTCTCTCATATATATACATACATTTCACTTAACACATAAAGCGTGACAGGCCACAATCGTGGCTGTCAGGTACAGGTCAACAGGCCATGACCATGGCCCAGATAGATGCATTTAATTTATGGGCGTTGTTGAAATGTCTTTCAAGAGATAGTTCGACTAATGACTTTTCAGAGAATGTAAAACTTGCCACCATTATATGCTAAGAAGATATTTCAACTATTTTTTGTTTTTTATGCATGCATGGTAGTCCCATTTTCATAAAATGTGCTCAGCAGTCCATGCTATGTAAGTGCAAATCCCAGCGCTTTATGGGTTAAGGAATACCAATAACCTCTCGTTAGAGACTCAATGTAATTATGCTTCAGAGAAAAGCACGTTAGTCAAATGCAGAGAGTAATATGAGATTGGATAACTGATAAGGAAACAGGAAATTAAGCAAGGAACTCGATTAGCCTTCTGCTAAGATGAGGCAAACTCTGTCTTTAACGCTCTGCTACCTTGCAACACTATCCACTCATGTGAGACACTTCAGGATTAAACCTTCAAGATTGGTCAGGTAGATTTCTGGGACTACACTGGCCCTTGCTCATTACTTGGACAATATCAATGGCATGGAGGGATGAAACCTGCTTTGTAGGGCACTGCTGGTCTTCCAAAGTAACTCTGCAGAGGTCTGCACCATGGAGAGGACACTCCAGCATTGCCTCAACACAATCGCACAACATGGTAAGCAGCAATTTATCAGTTATAAATCTGTGCTGGAACTGATGTGGACTTACATGTCAGGGGCAGGTCTTGACAGCAGGAACTTGCTCTGGTTGAGGCTCATTTAGTAATTTATTTCTTTGCGGCCTGCAAAACCACTCACATTCCATTGACATTCTATGAAAGCCTCTGAAACTAATAATCTTGTTTATATCGATATCTTATATCTTCTCATACTTTGATTTTTACGATTCTGAGATCGATGGAAATATAGAACCTGTCTAGGCTAAAGAGGCCAACGATTTTTTTTTTTCCTGCAATTGGCCAGTTAACGTTGTGAGTTGTATTTTGAATCAGTTTTATGACAAATAAAAGCAATACAAATAAATAGCTGCTTCAACATTTCTTAATCAGCCTCATAAAGTCACAATAAAGATATAAGTGAAATGAATCTGAATTACCCAGGAATCGAACCTTGTTTCCGACTCCATGAATAAATTTTAATTTTCCAGATGCCAGACGCGGCGGTTACCTCCCTTGTTGCTCTCTTTTGTTTTTCTGATGCCCTCCCCCCTCTCTCTCTCTCTCTCTCTCTCTCTTTATATCTCTTTCTTCTCTCTCTTCCCCCTCTATATATTCCCTCTTTTCTTATATCTTTCTTCTTTTCTTTACTGCCACTCTTTTTTGTCCTTCTTTCTTTCTCTCTTTTTATAATCATTCTATTTCTTCTTTCCTTTGTCTTTTTACTCTCACTTTCCTCCCCTCTGTTTTTCTCTTTGTCTCTCTCTCTTTCACCTCTCCCTACTCCTCCTATGCTCTTCGGCTTCGTCATCCACCACCACCACCGCTGCCCACACTCTCTCTTTCTCCTCCCACTCCTACCACACACTCTCTCGTTCTCCTCCTCCTTCCTCGTCTCCTTCTTCTTCCTTCCTCTTTCTGTCCCCAGTCGCTCGCCGTCCGTCTTCCCAGGTAAGTCCCCCACAAAATGTCAATTTCTCTCTCTCTTCTCAAACAAACCTCGACCTCGTGTCTCTCCGCCATTCAACATCATTTCACATTAACGAACTTTTCACTCTGTCACATATTTAAATAAACAAACACTTCAACCCTCTCTCACTCTCTCTACTCACACCAATATATACACACATCTATGTGTGTATATACACAGATATACATCAGTCTCTATGAAGCTTTGTGTCTATAGAAATATGATTTACATTGTGTATGCATAAATATAAAATTCACAATGCACATATTATGTATGTATATACCATACATATATATATATGTATATAAGATTTACAATGTATAAATGTGTGTGTGTATATAGGGTGAATGTATAATGGAATTCTTGTTTCTCTCACTGGGTGTATATAAATCTTTTCTATTCATGTGCACATTTTTTATGTCATATACAACACATGTGTGAGTGTATATATAGCAAATTTATAGATGTATACACGCACACATCTGTGCTATATATAAACAGTTGTTTCGCAGCTTAATAAACATGTATAAATAATTTACTTTATTATATTTTATTATAAATACACACACACACGTCTCTTCTGTGAGTGAATGTGTGTAATTTAGTCTAAATAGATTTGTTGTTATTCTGGAAACAATAGAATCAGCAAAACAACTGAACACCATGTATTTAATTTCGTCTGTTTAAATTTCGAGATCAAATCCAGCCAAGGCCGGTTTTATTTGTTATCCTTCCGGGGGTGATAAATAAATCACTGTACCCCAACTGGCACCAATATTTGAAGGCATGGGCTGCTTTTGGAAATTATTCATGCTGTTGTTGTTACCTCGTCCAGAGACCTTACAATACCAGTAATACACGGTATATCACTCTTTCTCTCTTCCCCTTCAAAATATTTGATCTTTTACTGTACTCTTCTCAAAACAAAGACTAGAACTCGGATTGATTAATGCCTGTCAATGAAACTTTTATTGTTACCTGCGGTCCACCTTAATTAGTCGTAAAAAGTCGAAAATGTGGAAATCTCAGTTCTTTTTCCAAAGTGTGTGAGACATCGCAAGTTAGAGGAGTCACCTGTCTCTATGGACCCCTCTTTCAACTAACAGCTTATGGTGGATATGTGGGTCTGCTATATATTGTAAATACATGTGGCGGGGTGTATATAGATATACACACACTTTGTTTCAGTCCTTTGTGGCCATGCTGGGGCACCACCTTGAATTTTAGTCGAACAAATCTACCCCCAGTACTTTTAAATCCTGGCACTTGTTTTATTGGTCTCTTTTGCCGAACCGTTAATTTACAGGGATGTAAACACACCAACATTGGTTGTCAAGCACTGGTGTGGGACAGACACAAAGGCACGTGGCTGAGTTCTTTTCAAGTGCTGAGTCTCACAGAGGCAGTGACCAAGGCCTTTGGCATTATGTCATGCTTGAGAAGAAGACCCATCAAGTTGTGGCAGATACAGGTGGAACACAAATGGCACGTAAAAGCACCCATTACACTCTCAGAGTGGTTAGTGTTAGGAAGGGCATCCAGCGATAGAAAACCAAATCAGACTGGCGTCTGGTGCAGCTCTCCAGCTTACCAGCCCTGGTCAAACTGTCTGACCCATGCTAGCATGTAAAGTCCCCTTCACTTAGTCTCACCACCACTGCCCAACTGATGTCTCCTCCATCATCAGTTGCATCTCAAACTATAAACTTCAGTTCATACCCATTGTGAGCAAATGACACCTTTTCACTCCTGCACCCATCAGATGAAGCCCTCAGTTCCCATGTTCCCTAACTCTCAGCTAAGCATTAAACCTGTGACTCTCAACTGTTTTATTTTTGCCTTTGGACCCCCACAGCCATTTGATGTTTAAAAAAATTCCTATAATATTTTTACAATTAAATATGATTAGGAATTTTATGCAATAAAAAAGTTATTAAAATATTTTGTATATTGTGGAGGTATAACCAATTTATTGCGCACACAAACCTTAACACAATTTTATATGGACCGCCAGTGGTCATATGAACCCTGATGGAGAACCACTGCATGACATGTACAACAGATCATACTCATTTCTCGTTAACCTATACAAATCTTCCACACTTAATATTCCATATCTTACACCTATGTAAGTTAACATGTCTAATATAGGATAAAATTTTCAAAAAATTTTATCAATGGCCAGCATATCAAAAAATACCTTTACAGGTGAAAATTATTTAGAAATTTCTGTCAGTTTGCTTCGAGACGCATGCTTTTAATGATGAATTATTATATGTGGTTATTGACGATTTAAAGTCTATTTCTTGGCATAAGAATTTTTTTCTTTTGCCCTTATTTATAAGTTAACATTATGCATATATGTCTTGTTTCTCCTCCTAAACTTATTCAGTTCAAATCCCAACAAGGTCAGCTTTCTTTCCCTTCTTTCTGGGCTCACATCTGCTGTAATCACTACAGACCTGTATCAGCTTTCTGTATCTTCTCAACTGTGTGGGTCTAGTCCTCTCCCCTTCACACAACTGCACACCAGGAATTATGTAACTGCTGCAAAGAGATGTTTAATTTTCTTGTCATTGACCTTCTCTTAACTCATTAGACATGTCATTAACCCCTTTCTTACCTCATCACAACACATTAAACCTTGCTCATAAATGGGGGGAGGGTTCTGTTTTTGTTTTCAATCTGATTTCAGATTTATCCCAGCCTCCATTTGGTAACTATAGCAACTAATGGTATCTTCTTTCTTTCCAGGTATCTGTTGCCATTTCTTCAGTTGTATAAACTGTGAAGATGGTGAAGCAAGAGATAGTTTCCATGATAAACAACAACTGAATATTCGGATGTTGAAATTAGTCTGGGCTTCATCACTTGTTGGATTCAACAGCCATACAGTCTTGTAGCCTTTCTTCATCTTTAATAGTACTGCTGCTACCCTCAGTCCTACTTACTTCCCTCAAGGATCCCCTTCTATCCATCTGTCCCCTCTGAAACAGCCTCACACACGCCTGTCGCCATGTTCCCTATCCAGCCAATGTATATCACCAATCAATACAACTATGACCTCACCGGTGGCATCGGGGTTGGCCAGCCGGTCTACCCAAACACTATCAACTTGAAAAACTCTTCAATATCTCACGACCGCTGCAACTCTGCTTCCGGCACTGACAGTGGTGGTAACGGTGGTGGTGGTGGTAACGGTGGAGCAAGTGGTGGTGGAGGTGGTGGTAGTGGAGACAAACCATTCAAGTGTGATGTCTGCAGGAAATCCTTCTCCAGAAAAGCTAACCTCAACAACCATGAGCATGCCGCTGCAGTTGCAGCTTCCACTGCAAATTCCAGCAGTGTGTCTGCAGTTGGGGAGAAACATTTCAGCTGTTCCTTCTGCTCCAAGACTTTTTCCCAAAAGGTAAACTATTTGACATGACCTCTAACCCTGCTGGGTCGTCTTAATTAAATTGCAAAATGTTACATTTTCGTTTTATTGAAAACTATTTCTTTATTGATTTTGTTGATCTTTTTTTCTTTTTTTTTTTTTTTTTTTGGTATAGGTGTAAACTTTGAGTGTGGGTTAATGAAATATATGTTACCCCAGTTGTGGGTTAATGTATTGCTAATGTTTACCCCAGAATCTCTACAGTATGGAACAACAATGCTTTGTGACATTCAATTAAGGTCCTTTATGTTCTCACTTGAAATCCTCTTGGGATCAACTTTGTCTTGTCTTTCCAGAATTGATAAAATACCAGTCATGTATTAGGGTCAGCATAACCAGCCATACCCCCCACTTCTTGTGTCAGACAAATCAATATTTTGCCATCACTTACAAGAATTGCAAGTGATGAATAAAATATGCCCTGTCTCTATAATTGCTTATCTTGTTTTACTCATTAAGCTGTGGCCATACTGGGGCACAACCTTGAAGAATTTTTAGTCTAACGAATTGACCCCAATACTTGTTTTTTTGTTTTTTTTCAAAACTTGGTACTTATTCTCTCAGTCTCTTTTATGAAATTGCTAATTTACAGGGACATGAACACACCGATGCTGGTTGTCAAGCAATCATAGGGGACAGGCACAAAGACAAACACTCATATCTATATGTGCCAGTGGCATGTAAAAAGCACCCACTACACTCTTGGTGTGGTTGGCATTAGGAAGGGCATCCACCTGTAGAAACATTGCCAGATCTGATTGGAGCCTGGTGCAGCATGGAAAACGGACGTTGAATGATGATGACACACACACACGACAGGCTTTCCTCAGTTTCCATTTATCAAATCCATTCACAAGGCTTTGGTTGGTCCAGGGCTATAATAGAAGACACTTGCCCAAGGTGCCAGTCAGTGGGACTGAACCCAGGACCATGTGGTTGGGAAGCAAACTTCTTACCACACAGCCATACTTGTAACTATATTAATATTCTGAGTTCAAATCTCACCAAGGTCATTTTTCTGAAGTTGATAAAATTAGGGTTGGGGTTAGGGTTGTAGATCCCCACATTGTTTAAGCCTTTATCATTTAAACCAGCCAAATCCAGGGTCCAAATTAACTCCCTGTTTTGTGTTGCAGCTGGCCAGACCTGACCTCACACCTCAACCTTCCAGTGTCATTCTAAAAATTATTTAATCTCATCATCCAAATTTCAGAGGTAAAAGATAATGCAGGATTAATTGTATGCAATGGGAATAAATAAGCATTATATTTAACTGGGTAATCTGAATGTTTAAAGGGTTAATATTAAAATTCCGAAGCAGAATGTTAGCCAGCATCTCCCCTCCCCCAACACCACCACAGTAAATGTCTCTTGTAATTTGTGATTGGTTTCTTCTTGTAGGTGTTTGTGCGCAATCATGAACTGACCCACACTGGTGTGAGGCCTCACCAGTGCCCTGTATGTCCGAAAGCATTTGCTCAGAAGGTCCACTTGAAAGTCCACTCTCGAATTCATTCAGGAGAAAAACCTTATCATTGCACTTACTGTTCGAAAGCGTTTTCACAGCGAGACCACCTCACCAACCACGAACGGGTACACACTGGAGAGAGACCATTCCGATGTTCTTTCTGTTGTAAAGCCTTCTCTCAGCGATCCCACCTGCGTAATCACCTCAGGACACATACAGGTAAGACTGTTTACTGTAGTTAAGTAGTGGGCACACATTGAAGCTGTAGCGAAAGAGGTAGTATAGTGGACCCGTTTGAAAGGGCTAAAGACAGGCACTTTCCTCTTTGGCCAAGCCCTCGTCAACTTTTTCCAGTTCAACTTGAAAAGGAAGTTGAGGGTGGAGAGGGAAGTGTTGGAAGAATGGCCAGTGTGAAAGGACCAATTCTGAGCATGCACCTGTAAAAAGGGAAGCAAAGAAGGGCTCTTGCCCTGTTGTTCAGGCACCTGTGGGTTTTTCCATGAGGACCTTAAAGTGCCTCCCCTATTGTTCAATTTTTATTGTTGTTACATTGTGTACACACGAAAACCCATTGTATTGTCCTGTTTTGTCTTTTATGTTGTTGTATGTCATTTAATGTTTTGTATGTGAGCCCTTGTGGCCAGTAAAAGAATAAATTATTATTATTATTATTATTATTATTATTATTATTATTATTATTATTATTATTATTATTATGGTGGCAAGCTGGCAGAATCGTTACATTCTGAGTTCAAACACCACTGAGGTCAACTTTGTTTTTTATCCTCTCGGTGGGGTTCTTTGCATTCTGAATTCAAATTCCACCAAAGACGGCTTTATCTTTCATCATCCTTTCGGGGGTCAATAAATTAATTACCAGAAAAACACTGAGGTCGATGTAGTCGACCGGTCCCCTTCCCCAAATTTTCAAGCCTTGTGCCTAGAGTAGAAAAGATTATTATTATTATTAATGTTGTTGTTTATGTATTTATTGACTACTTGTTGTTTTTGTTGCAGGAGAGCGTCCTTACAATTGTTTCTCGTGTGACAAGACATTTGCCCAAAAGGCTCACTTGACCATTCATCAACGCACACACTCTGGGGAGAAACCTTTCAACTGTGGCGTATGTGGCAAAAGTTTCCCTCAAAGGGTCCACATGCAGAAGCATGAACGCAGTCACAGCAGCGAAGAACTGATGCGTGCCGGTGTCACACTTCATGTACCAACTGTCCGGCAGCAACAGCAACAACCTCCTCCTTTGACACCTTCCCCTCCTTGTTCAGGGCCAAATTCTTCATCTCCTCTTATGACAAGCTGCAATTGCAACTGTACCTGCAACCTGCTCATGTGCACGCAATGCTCCCCAAATGCATCGCCGTCACCAATTCCTATTGCATCTCCATGCAACATGCAAATGAATCAGAGATTGACAACAATTTCTTCAGCATCTATTGCAACAATCTGTCCCCGACAGATGTCCGGTCGGTCAGCGTGCGTCACTCCAACTCCTCCGCTTTCTCAGGGCAATCTTTCTCAACAGTCAAACTATTGCACAGCTCGCAGTTACCCTGGCAACTCCACCAAGTGGAGTAACAACAACAATAGTAGTAATGTCACCATGTGTTTACCTTCCTCTTCATGTGGCAAAAACATGAAACAAAACATGCATCAAAGAAGTTGAAACTTTCCAAATGAGCATCCCCCATCCACGCCCCTGTCCATCTCTTCCTCAGGGGAAACAGTTCAAGTCTTGTAGTTTATCTTCTGTTTATGGAGTTTGATAACTCATTCTGCATTGAATACATTAGTAGCTGTTAGCCCCAGCTACCAGTGCTACTCCTCTCTCTCCCCCTCTGTTGTTGGGTCTTCTGTGTTGGTCACGGATCACTTCTCTCTCTCTCTCTCTCTCTCCAACACACCCACCTGGTCAACAGATGCCCTAAGCTATACACATTCACTATGTAAACACAAACATACACATCCTACATTCTGCATATACACACACATGCATCAGTGCAATATAACCCAGTGTATTGGTCAAGTGTCCTGTTTCTACCCTCCATCCTCATACACCCCTCCTATTTGGAGAATGGGTGGTCATCATGCATGGACAGAGACTTGTAGTAAGCATAGATGGGCTTGAATTTGTGTGGTAGCCAGTGTTGTTGATGTAAGGCTGAGTGGTGGCCACCACCCTTGGCTGGTGGTATGCTGCAGTAGCCAATGGGGATTGTAAGGTTATGAGTGCAAAGGCTCCACTTTTGACCAGGTATGGAGTTGTGTATTAAATGGTGATAGATAGTCCAGTCCTGTTACAGTAATTAGCAATTATAGTAATTAACTATTACCTTAAATGTTTCTCTGTAGCCAGATAGCTTTGTCTAAATGTTTAAATAGCATCCTCTACACCATTGTCTTCTCAGCTTCCACACACCTCTCAATACTACTACTTCTACGTTGATCAAGCAAGGCCAAGATCAAAGACACTCCAATCATGACTACCTTTGATATTTTGTATTCCAGGGAGTACGCTGTATCTGTTAAGATGGTCGGATACATTTGAGGGACTTTAACTGCTATTTCTAGCAGATCTAGAAGCTCACATAGAGGTTCCCTCATCTACTTGATAATGGTTCTTGCATCTTACATCAGTTCTGTCTCCAATCTATGAATTTCCTTTGTAAATCACAGGCGCTGGAGTTCATGTCTCTTCACTATACATACGAGTGAGATTGTAACTTGGATAATACAGCAGTTTGCCCTACGTTGACAGTTTACACCTACTGGAGGTGTCCCCTTGGGTTTACAGGAACGACTACTATCTACTTCATTGTCTCTTGTAGGGGAACCACCAGGTTCTAGTTGCAGGTCTTCCTCTCAGCTTCAACATACTTTCTTTACTGACAGTACACTGTCTGTACTTGACCAAGGGCAGTTACAATGACCACACTGCTTATACTCGGCCAAGGCACTCTAACTAGCTCAGGTTACTCAGAGACAAATTGGTGCTTCGTGTACTAATCACTAATTAATTACGGGTGGGTTTTCAATAATTTGAGAAGACAGAAGGGACGTTACTCGGTATACAATTATCTCCTCTTGAGTGATTTCCTGAACCTTCTAATATATCACGACCCTCTACCGAAACTGATCGCTACAGCTGCTAGTGTATGTTGCCTGAAGGGATCAGCCTACCATTAGCATTGTTATTGTTTAACCACAGGTCAGCCCTACTGGTCAAGAGATGTTTCATTGTGACCATCCTGGCTTTATATCAGGAGTGACATTATGCAGTCTATCCTCTTTGAAAGACAATAGAGAGGTATTTTGCGTTAATTTTGTTTGCAATTTTTGAAGATCAAGGGACTGTCAATGGTAATTCCAGATTCCTGATTTCACTGATTAGATAAAGTGGTCAGTTATGAAAACTTGAATTATGGGTTCATGTCACATTGACACCACTTCACCACTGGGGCCTGAATTGTAATATTTTACTGGAGACTGGGAATGAATCGTGGATGACATCTCCCTTCTAAAACATATTAAGAAAGCATTAATTGAGAACACTGCCATGTATGTGTGTGTATATGTATGTTATATGGGTCAATGTTTACAACTGACGCTCTGATGCTTGCTCAAAGTGTTTTGCAAGAATGTGTGTGTGTGTGTGTAAGCATGGTATGGCCAAATGGTTGAGAAGTTTGCATCACAACCTTGATGTCTTGGGTTCAGTCTTAGTGTGTGGCATCTTGGGCAAAAGTTATTTTCTGTTACCTCAACATTGACCAATACCGTATGAGTGAAACTGGATCAATGGAAAAAGCATCGAAGCACATCAGGTGGGGGCTGTACTTTGTGATTCAAAAGGCACAGCCTTGTTACTGTGTCACAATGATTCTACTCTGAGAATTCCATTAAGGAAACGGCTTTTATCTGAGGAATATTCAGCAACTTACATTTTAATCAGTTGGTCAAACAACTGATTTTTATCATCAGACAATAGAGATCCACCAGAGAAGGACAATATTTATGGTACTTTTTGGTATGGCCTTTCTGTATTTAGGTCCTAATATTTTTAAGGAGTTGCTGTCTTCATTTTAAACTGACACAAAAACTTGGATCGTCTGTTGGTTCCCACAAGAGTATTTTTTTGTATCATCACAGTGGGGAGAGACACCCAACCTGACAAAGTCTATTGTATTTTGGCCTCATCAAAGACAACATATGGAATCATTATATATGATCTCGTTGCCAGGAATGTTAGCTGTGATAAACTAGCATTCTGTCCAGGAGAGCATGTGTCTGCTTCCACTTAATACTAATGAATGCAGAATGATGTAGCAACTTTCTGTGTCTCTAAGACATCTCTGTTTTCATCATAACATTTGACTAACATTTGTTTCATTTTCAAGTTTAATTAAAAGGGACATTTATTTATTTATTTATTTTTTTGTATCAATGTTTAGAAGATGCCTGTTCAACACGTAACCTACAGGGTTGATCCTCTTTTGAGGAATGCATTGAACTGTTTTATACTACAACCTACAACCCTGGTCCTTTTCTGTGGAATCTAAACAAAGCCAATATCTTCTTTCCTTCACATTCTTCCCAACATCACTTTTTCTTGCTTTTTTCTAATTTTCTTCCGATGGCCCTTTCTCACCTCCATTTTCTATAGATTTTCTTTGTTCTCTGATGCTCTAATCATCAACAAGTGCCTTGATTCCAGCCAGCACAAAAACACTGATTCCAGATTCAATTCTTCTTAGAACTAAACAATCTTTAAAACCAAGCAAAACTTTGAAAAAACTTGCATCAATGACAAACTTTTCTATATTTTCATAATTTCCCCCTCCCTCCCTCCACCTCCTCACATCTTTTTGTTATATTTTAATTTTATTTCTAAAACTCTTCAAGACTACAAAAAGATAACTAAATATAAATTTAACAAAAACAACAATAAACAAACATTATTTCTTGAATTATTCTTTTATTTTTAACACAATTTTCTGTTGTCAAAGAAAACTGCATCAACTGATGTGAAAGATGATGGGTAATTGAGTCCGGAAGTTTTGATTAATTACGTCTCTGGCTGTATTGGTGAGGAGTAAACATCAGGTTAATGATTGTGTATTGATGAGGGATAAATAGATCAATGATTTTAATCTAACCAGGAAGACAACTGGAGGTATCAATAAAAATATCAAAACTGAAAATAGCGACAGAATGAGGAGAACATGGGAGGGACTAAGATTTCTCTGGTGATGGTTCCAGGTTAGGTTTGGTGTTGCCAGGCAGACAACGGAAGCAGTTGTATCTGCTGAATGTGAAATAACAGATTTCCTTTATATACAGTAATGTAAAACAATAAGTGTATATTACTGTATGTGTACAGTAATATCCATCAGTAGGTTAATTGCTGATGGAGACACCGAATTGTTTTGCAACCATAATAGACTACCAAATATAGTAAGTCGTCATCGTGGCTGATGACGGTACCACCTGATTGGCACGTAAAAAGCACCATTTGAGTGTGGTCAATGCCAGTGCTGCTTGACTGGTTCTGTGCCGGTGGCATGTAAAAAGCACTATTCAAGTGTGATTGTTGCCAGTGCCAGCTGACTGGCTCCTGTGCCGGTGACACATAAAAAGCACCCACTACACTCTCGGAGAGGTTGGTGTTAGGAAGGGCATCCAGTTGTAAAAACCTTACCAGATCAGATTAGCCTGGTGCAGCCCTCAGTCAAACCATCCAACCCATGCCAGCATGGAAAGCAGATGTTAAACGACGATGATGATGATGATGATGACACAGTATTGACTTAGAAACCTTTAATATACCTTATGAATTATTACAGTTTCAAAATGAAATACAGTGTCCTTACTAGTAAGCAATTGTCAGGAATGTGTTTAATATGTAAACTGGTCTATCCAATAGTGTTGCACTTGTCTATTTTGTAGCTATTTAAGCAATGTATTTATGAATGGTGAATGGGTTGAGGTGATGCTGAGGAAGAAACAAGAACTCTAGAAATATATATATATATATACACCCATTACTTATTTTTCTGTCTTCAGTTGCATTGTTTACATTGTGTATTCGTATACAAAATGTAACTTTCAGTGCTGGCTCTAAATTCTATTCAGAATTTGTAGCAATAAACTTAATAGTAACCTCATTAGATGTATATCGATGACCCCCTTCAATCATGAATGGCCATGGGATTGCACCTAGAAAGTTATCCACCGAGGCACAAGTCCAAGTAAGGTTGTTTTATGGAAGAGCAGCAGTCTCCCATGCTTACCAACCTCCCCTTTCCAAGGGAAAGACAAAGGAGCCAATAGAACTTGGCACCAGTGACATTGCAGCTCATTTCTACAGCTGAGTGAACTGGAGCAACGTGAAATAAAGTGTCTTGCTCAAAAATATAACATACAGCCCAGTCCAGGAATTGAACTCACAACCTCACGATCATGCGCTCTGACCACTGAGCCATGCACCTTCACTTAGATGTATATATATAATGTACACCAAATGGTGTATACTGGGTAGCATCCATGCAGGATATTACTACAGTCTAAGGTGAACTATATCTGAAAAGATGGAACAGTCATGGCTGAACTATTTCTGATTATCGGTCAACTGGGATCAGAGCTGAACAGTATCAACCAACAATCAGCTGCTGTGATGTTGATGCCTCTCCACAGACATATACAGCCCAACCCTGTCCTATACAATATATCTTGCTGGGTTTTTTTTTTCAGATGATATAGCAATGGGCAAGGCATGAAGGGCACAACATGAATTCAGTCCCTAACCCTCAATATCTTTCTCACCTTCTCCCGTTTTACATTCATAAATACCCACAACTGACCCTTTTATTCCGCACTGCTGTTTTCTCACCTTCTCACACATTTCTCACTCTCACTCTCACTCACTCCTTCACTCCACTTCATATTCTTCACCTTCCCTCTCTCTCTCTCTCTTCTCTCTGTTTCTCTCTTCCATCCTCCCTCTATATTCCTTCCTCCTTCTA
Source organism: Octopus bimaculoides (assembly GCF_046866305.1). Taxonomy (NCBI): domain Eukaryota; kingdom Metazoa; phylum Mollusca; class Cephalopoda; order Octopoda; family Octopodidae; genus Octopus; species Octopus bimaculoides. The sequence continues at coordinate 2,325,538 of NC_142941.1, forward strand.
CCATATTTTTCTTACTCTTTCACTCCAATCGTGCCTTTCTTCAATATTTTCATCTCCTCTTCCTTCTACCCTAGTTGACACTCTCCTCTACACATTCTCTCTTTCTCTTTCCCTCTCTATTACTCTTTAACTGCTCTTACTCCAGCCCCCTCTCTTACAATTTGCTCTGTAACCCCTCTTATATTCTCTCTTTTCATTCATTTATCCTTCTTCCTCCCTCCCCTTCTTTCTCTCCATCTTTCGCCTTCGCTCTCTTCCTCTATCCCCCACCCATCTCACTCATTCATGATATTCCTCCTCCTTCACTCTCTTTATCTGCTTTACCATCTCTCTCTCTCTCTCACTCTCACCATCTTTCTTCCTCCTTTCTCCTTTTCTGACCACCCTCCTTCTCCACACTCTATTCTATCTACAATCCTAGCTTCTATCGTCTGCTTTCTACATTCTCTCTCACCCCCGTCGCCCCCCCCCCCCCTCTCTCTCTCTCTCTAACCCTCGCCATCATCTATCACTTTTTTATTTTCACATCTCGATCGTTTTATGCTTTTACCTCACACTACTACTCTCACCAAAAACATTATGCTACCACCTTTTCCTCATTCTCTCATAACATTCCACGACCTTATACTTATCTTTCTCTCTCTCTCTCTCTTTCCTCCCCTTCTCATTACATATATAACATTCCATAAACTCTCACCTCTCTGTCTCTCTCTTCCTTCCTTTCGTTATTCCACTACCTCATACTTCTTTCTCTCACTATCCCTCCACCTACTCTCTTTTTAATCTCTTCTTTCTACTCCTTTCCCCTCCTCAATTCGCTTTCCCTACTCCTCTCTACAACAATACCCTCTTCCTTTCTAACAGAATCCCTTTCCTCCCACTTCATTTGTTCCTTCACTTTTACCATTCCTCACTCACCCAACGCTACTACTGTTCCACTCTTAATCTTTCTCTTCCTCCCGCTAAACCTCATTTACCCTTACTCCCATTTCCACCACATTTCTTTCTTTCTTTCTCTTTCCTCCCACTATTTCTCTCTCTTCTAGCCTTTTCCCTTGACCCTTATTCTCTTATTCTCTCTCTCTCTCTTTCTCTCACCGCCACCACCATCATCACCACTACTGCTACAGCTGACATCAACAGTCTGACGTAAGAGACCCCGGACAGAGCTACCTACCTCCAGCGAATGTACCCCGAATGGACCGGGTAGACCGAGTAGCCTTTATCTCAACACATCACTTTAACCCTGCCTCTGTAAGTACATCGACAGACACGAAACAAAGCGACACCATTGCTTTGCTGTTTACTTTTTACACATATTTCACTCTCACTCTCTCACACACTCTCTATCTATCTCTCTTTCTCTCCTCCCGGAAGGAAATACTCCGTCCTCTCTCCCTCTGTCTCTCACTCACTCCCTCTGTCTCTCACTCACTCCCTCTCTCTTCGCAATATTTACCTCTCTCATTTCATCACTCTCTTTCTTTCGCCAACACACACACACACACACACACATCATCATCATCACCTCTCTCTCCCTCTCTCCTATAACATACTCTTTTTCTTTCTTTCTCCCTCTCCTACACTCTGTCCAGCCAAACACAAACCAATGTGTTCAGTACAAACATGAGCCAGTTTTATATGAATTAGCAGCTAAACCTGCCTCAGCTCAGAGACCCTACCGTCTTGAAAAAGAAGGACCATTAGTTAATGTAGTGTTTGGTATAGAAAAAGACGAGGTGGTCACGGCTGGAAGTCAGAGCTCAGCTGGAGCTATACAACATTACCCTTGCATATTTCACATGCACACCTCGCACGCCTTTCCGATGTCCACTGTCTTGGCCTGCTAGAAATAGTAGCCAAATCTAGGTTTAAATTACAACCCCTGTTTTATTTTATAAAGGACACACGAAATACTATAGTCTATAATAGTGTTTTAAGAATAAATGATATGGCCATGGCTGGACCTCTTTGAACATAAATATGCTTGTTTAGGATCGACCTGATGTTAAATAAGAACTACACATTGTATACAACGAGGGAGCATCTATGTGGTCGTCCGGCCTGCTAGAGATTGCAGCCAAATCTACTTCATATCACACGCTATCGTTCTGGTCATGGATTTAACTGTTTAAAAAAGGTGGGACGGTCATGGCTGAAATACTTTGGAAAATAGATCAACAGTGACATATTTACATTGGTTGTTGTTGTAACAGACCTTATAATTAAAAGCATTCTAGCCATGACTCTCGTCTTTTTGTATACATTAGATGACATTAAACAATGTGTCCTTCCTTTTCAAGTGAAATTTGGCTGCTATTTCCAGTAGAGCGACCTCGTAGCTTCTGTGTCTCTTGTTATTCCTCTGTGAACATCCCCCCCCCTCTCTCTCTCTCTCTCTCTCTTTCTCTCTCTTTTCCACCTCAACACATTTCAATATTGAGGGTGGCGACTGCTAGATACACCTACTACCACAATCTGTCTCTACCTCTTCCCACCACCCACTCTACTCCCTATAGTATTGGACTGCGACACACAGACAGACAAGGTGGTGGTCATTTGTCAATTGTCCCTTCCATCACACTGTCACCGTCGTAGTGGTTGAGTGATTGATTGATTTGTTTGTTCATTTCTGTCCCCATTGATGAACAACTAATGTCGTTGTCGGCTTCAAGACTAATGACTGGATAAAGAGAGTGACAAGGGAGTGTTCACAACAAGATGCAGAACAAATATAGCAGGGACTTTGGAAACACTCCACCACACATAACAGTGGTATTTTCTGCATGAACGTAAGACATGTAATACTTGCCTTCGGCTTGTTTCATTCATTAAAGTGCGGCCATGCTGGGGCACCGCCTGGAAGGATTTTTAGCCGAATGACTCGATCCCAGAACTTGCTATAACTCTAAAACCTGGTTCTTATTCTATCGGTCTCTTTTGTCATACTGCTACGTTACAGGATGTAAACACACCAACATTGGTTGTCAAGCAGCATTGTCAAACACACATGCAAAAACACTCACATGCACACACAAACACACACACACACATATATCATATACCCCATCATCATTGGCTGCTGAATGATGATGATGATGATGATGATGATATATATATATGTACACATGTGTGTGTCACCGACCACTGCTTTTTGTTTCTTTGAAGAAACCAGAAAATTTCCTGCTGTATAGTTTCAAAAAATGCCCAACTTAAGTAATGCAAGATGGAATTCTTGAGCAAAACTAGCTCTTTTGGCATTTATTCTTCTACCAGATAAAAGTTTTGTTTGTCAACGTTTGTTGATTCATCTCTTAGAGCTGGGCAGATTTTTGGTTTACTGACCAAATGTTCAATGCACATGATTATCAGAAGTTATGTGGTAGCCAGCAAGTTCATAAAAAAGCATTGAACTCCGTAAAAAAACTTTTGGACTCCATCAAAACTGGAAATTCCCAGAACGAATCAGAGTGCAGAATGGGCAACCAAGGGGCGGAGGTATCTTTTGTTGTGTTGTCTATTCTGTATTTTATGTAATTTGTTCTTAGTGCTTGCTCTTGGGCAGCACAGATTAGAGCCTCCGTTTCTCGTTTTAAATCACTTTCAGTCATCCACAGCCATCTTTTTTCTCTGTCTGTATTATTATTATTATTGTTATTATTATTATTATTATTATTATTATTATTATTATTATTATTACTACTACTACTACTACTACTGGTCTGTTGTATCTTTTATCAGGTGTTCCACCTCCCTGTCAGAGCTGATAAAAGACCACAGCCATCCACAATCCATGCTACAGGAACATATCAACTTTTCCAGTCTTGATATTCAGATTAAACTGTTTCTATTCCATAGACATATTCTACATTCTGCAAGGAATCGTTTGTCGGCAGAAAATCCAGGATACTTTCATTATAACCAAACTCTGTCTGTTTAATGCCGTCACTTTGAAGAACTTTAACAATGGAGAAAACCTTCCGGCAAAAACTCCTCGCCAAATACAGTAATCTGAATAACAGAAGTGGGAAAAAGTTCTCCTTTCTCAAGAACTTCTCCTCCAATTCTTCTGAAAGTACTCCTAAAAAGTTCTCCTTTCTTAAGAGTCCTTCTACAAATTCTTCTGAAAATCCTACAAAAAATGCCAGAGAAAGCAAAGTAACTTTGCAACGGGCTTTTTTTTGTGACATCTGTGACAAATCATTCTCTCGAAGTAGTTATTACAGCTGGCATAAAATGAACCATTCTCTTGGCGAACCAGTGCCAAAAATATCACTGAGTAAACGAAAACAGAAACTCTGTACAACCCACAAATGTGATATCTGTGAGAAAGTCTTCTCTAGGTTTGAGTATTTACGACTTCACCGACTGAGCCATGTTGAGGAGAAACCATTTTCTTGTGAGACTTGTGGACAGTCATTCATACAAGCTAGTCTGCTAAGAAACCATGAGAAAACTCATGCTGATGGCAAAATCTATAAATGTGAAGTTTGTGAAAAAGAATTTTCTAAGAGTTGTGATCTAAAACGCCATCTCAGTGTCCACCTGAGTGTGAAACCATTTAAGTGTGAAATTTGCTCTCGCAATTTCTCAAGGAATGACTATTTGAAATCTCATATGCTGAGTCACACAGGCAGCACTCCATTCAAATGTAAAACTTGTGGGAAAGGATTTGTTCGACGGTTTGCTTTAGAAAACCATGCAAGGACACACACAGGTGAAAAACCCTATGTCTGTAGCATTTGTGGCAAAACTTTCTCTCAAAAATCAGGCTGGATGTCACACTCAAAGAACCATGTCGACAAAAAGGCTTTTGTATGTCGAGTTTGTGGGAAAGGGTTCACACAGATGTACTCGTTGAAAAGACATGAACGCACGCATGCTGACAAAAAACCTTACAGTTGTGAATATTGTCAGAAAGAGTTCTCACAGAGTGGACAGCTAAAGTCGCACCTGGCCATTCATACAGGAATCAAACCATTCAAATGCGAAGTGTGTGGTAAAAATTTTGCCCAAAAATCCATCTTGACAAAACATGAGCGGATTCATGCTGAAATTAAACCGTACAGTTGTGAGGTGTGTGGCAAAGGGTTCACACAGAACTTCACCTTACAGATACATCTGAGGAACCATACAGGGGAGAAACCTTTCTCCTGTACTTATTGTGATAAGGTATTCTCCCGTAAAGACAGTTTAAATAATCACATCAAGAACCATACAGGTGAGAAAGATTTCTGCTGCAGATATTGTGATTCTGCTTTCACAAAAAGTTCCACTTTGAAGCGACATGAGATGACACACACTGGGGAACGGCCTTATGTTTGCCAAATTTGTTCCAAGGCTTTTGCAAAGCCAAGCGATCTCAACCGTCACATGATTACACATACTGGCGCCAAACCATATACCTGTAATATATGTGGGAAGGCATTTTCTCGTAATGAGCACCTGAAAAAACATGAGACTACTCACTCGCTCACTTACCAGCCATGGCTACTCTAACTGAACTCAATCCACCTCTTCCCAACCCAATCACTTCCACATAATTGAACGAAATTCTCACCTTTGACCTCTCTTTGAAGTCCAGTCTGTTAGATGACTTTCAAAAGTTTTCATTTTCTTCCCTCCAACACTTGCTGACACAGGTAGTTCACACCTAGTATTTATACAATAATAGTGGCATTTAGATTGATGTGATACTCCTCCCTGCTTTACTCTGAGTTTCAGGATAACAAGACAGGATCCAGTTGGATCTTATTTTAGTACTCCGTCCCTTCTATATAATTACAGCACCCAAACACACAAAGGGACCTGTCTTTGTTAGGGTTGACTCCCACTGGAAGAAGATACACTGGCAGACAATGAAAGACAAACACAACCATTAAGGTAACTGAAACTGCTAGAAATAGCAGCTAAATCTCCCCCACACCTTACAGTCTGAATATAAGATGACTAGAAGGTTTGTCTATCAACAATCTTTTGGACTAGAGCTGACTTGTGAGCTAAACAATAACAACGACAACAACAGCATGTCCTCATTAATATCTTAACGACTCTTTCAGAAACACTTCTCATCCAGTTGCTGCTGCTGTTATGGTTTTCCCATATTACTCGAAAGCCATTTTTCCTATTGATTTCAACCAAACATTAAAAAGTTCTTCATCTCCTCACGTAAATGACACCTGGGAGAGGTTTGAGTGAGTGCGAAATGAAGTAACAGACCAAGTGGATTCCTACAATTCCTCTGATGATGATGATGAGGGTGGGCTTTGCTAACTGATATTCTAAGTCACCAGGAACATGTCAATGGTTGCTGTTAAAAGCTTTTGAAGTCAAAGGATTCAGTACCACCTGGCTATTTCACGTAAACCTGCCATCTTCTGTGGGGACTTAACGTGTATAATTTTCTCATGTGTCAACTACACACACATACACACATTGATATGAATGTACAATCAGCACACAATATGTGTATATATATAAATATATGCGTTATTTACATTATTTACATTTGACGGATATTTGTCCTCATCTTGTTTGTTGCTAACACAACGTTTCAGCTGATATACCCTCCAGCCTTCATCAGGTGTTTTGAGGAAATTTCGAACCTGGATTCTCATTCCTAAGGTATTTTTCGATATTGTTGTTGTTGTTGTTGTTGTTATTCAAGTCACTGCCTGGAATCAACTAACCCCAAGATTCTGAGTTCAATTCCAGGCAGTGACCTGAATAATAATAATAACATTGAAAAATACCTTAGGAATGAGAACCCAGGTTTGAAATTTCCCCAAGACACCTGATGAAGGTTGGAGGGTATATCAGCTGAAACATTGTGTTAACAACAAACAAAATGAGGACAAATATCCATGAAATGTAAATGATGTACATAATTCCTCATTTCTTGAATACAAAACTGTATAAATATATGGGCATGTCATATATTTTTATGTGTGTGTGTGTGTATATGTGAAAAGTATTTTCATATTGGGAAGAGTAACAGTAGAACAACATTATATTGTTGTGGTAAGTGAAGTTTCCAATGTTTTGGACAACAGCATCTTTCAGTGGTTCAGATGATAGGAGAGAAAAAGTAGAGACAGCAACGTTTTACCTCCTCAGTAATAACGGGGTGGCATCACCACTCAGCAGTGTACGTGTGTGCATGCATATGTACATATGTTTATGCGTATATATATATATATTATACATATGGCAGTGAAACATGGGCTGTAACTGCTGAGGACATACGTAAGCTCGCAAGGAATGAAGCCAGTATTCTCCGTTGGATGTGTAATGTCAATGTGAATACCCGTCAGAGTGTAAGTATCTTGAGAGAAAAGCTGAACATTAGAAGCATCAGTTGTGGTGTGCAAGAGAGACGATTGCGCTGGTATGGACATGTGGTGAGAATGGATGAGGATAGCTGCGTGAAAAAGTGCCACACCCTAACAGTTGAGGGAACCCGTGGAAGAGGTAGGCCCAGGAAGACCTGGGCTGAGGTGGTGAGGCAAGACCTTCGTACATTGGGCCTCACCGAGGCGATGACTACTGACCGAGACCTTTGGAAATGTGCTGTGCGTGAGAAGACCCGGCAAGCCAAGTAAGATCGTTGCCAGTGCCCCTGGACTGGCTCTTGTGCGGGTGGCACATGAGATGCACCATTTTGAGCGTGGCCGTTGCCAGTACCGCCTGACTGGCTCCCGTAGGATTTTCGAGCGAGATCGTTGCCAGTGCCCCTGGACTGGCTTGTGCGGGTGGCACATAAAAGACACCATTTCGAGCGTGGCCGTTTTCGTGCGGGTGACACGTAAAAGCACCCACTACACTCTCTGAGTGGTTGGCGTTAGGAAGGGCATCCAGCTGTAGAAACTCTGCCAAATTAGATTGGAGCCTGGTGTTGCCATCCGGTTTCACCAGTCCTCAGTCAAATCGTCCAACCCATGCTAGCATGGAAAGCGGACGTTAAACGATGATGATGATGATGATATATATATATATATATATATATATATATAATCTTTTTTCACATCTGCTTTCAAAGCTGGTGTGAGTTGGATGATTTAACAGGATCCAATGAGTCAGAAGATCACATCTTATTCCAATCTCTTAGTTCTAAGACCGTTTCTACTGCTGGATGCCCTTCCTGACCCCAATTGTTTTACAGTGAGGTTGCCTTCTACCTCACAAGACTTAAAAGTTCCTTTGACTGAAAAGAAGAAAATGAGATGTTGAGATGTTAATGCGTGACGGGAGATGTAGGGACAGTTTTGTTGTGGGAGAGATTCATGGCTACTTATGTATTTGCTGTGTGTAGATGGGTTAGGCTGGAGTGGGCCCACAAATAGAGATAAATATGGTGGCAGTGAGATGCTAGAACCTATCTTCATGGTAAGATGTCCCAGAAGGGGAATAGAAGAGCATATGGAGATAGAAAAATCAGCAAGGATGGGCAAGGTGACATGAAGAGAGAATGAGGGTTGAATATAAGCATGGAATGGAGGTGGTCAGATGTATATATATGGGATGAATGGTGTGAATGGTAAAAAGAAGTAGAGAGGTGGTCAACAGATATTATAATGATAGAATGATGGATGGATGCCAGTTGGACGTAGTGCAGGGGAAAGGAAGTGGTGACTGGCAGTACATAAATGGTGATACCAGATGGTTTGTAGTATCAGGTACTAATGTATCAGGCTTACGTCACAATCAGATCCATGTTTGCAATCCACATGTATTTCTTGCTCCTGTTCCCCTAACCGTTCCTTTTTACTCCTTCACTCTTTAGAAGGCTTTATTCCTCCACCTTTTACACCCCATAACATTCAACACTCATCTAAAGAGCCAGTATATAGAGACACATAGTCAATAGTGACCAACTGTTGGACCTACAGCTACCAATCTTCATGAAATAGCAGACAATTCGCACTCTACTCTTTTTGATACCTTTTCACAAACAGGAAGAACAACATGCTAACAAAAGTCCTGCATGCATTGTTGTCATAGAGACTGTATGGACAGAGCTGGACTTTCGAGGATCATGAAAGTAAACAACAATAATTTAACTGACATACTTGTGTTGTTGTTGTTGTTGCCAGAATGAGTTTACTTCCAACTAAGATGTTTCCATCTGTCATTTGTTGTACATTTGGTGACTCAACATCAGATTACACTAAATCTACACTGTCTGTACTGTTGATACACTACATCTACACTGTTTCTACAATGTAAGTGTCCTGTTTGTTAACTGTCAATTCCACTGTCTCAAAAGTGATATTCTTTCCATTTTGTATGTGACACACACACACACACACACACACATGAAATGAAATGAAATGAAATGAATAAACCTGTTTAAGCAGCCAAAGTTGTTGTTCTTGTGACACCTGTCCCTTCCACAGGGTAACACACAGTACCTCAGAGCAGCTGTTGGTACCTGACACCCTCTTCTTGATGTACTGGAACTCTGGGATAACTGTTGATACTCCAAGGTAATTGTACAGTATGGTAAGTATTGGAACACCCTGGTAGCTCTCTTGGAACATAATCAGAAATGGTTTTTACACAATGATAATTGTTGGTACACTGGACATTTTTGTTTTCAGTCTTGAAAAACAAAAAAAAATCACAGAAGAAAGAAAGAAAATAAAAATATTATCAAACAAATATCAGTCGTTAAGGATGTAGATTTAACAATTTTTTATTTTTTACAATGTTTGGCTTAATTTTATTTCTCACCATCATTAATGTCCGAGTCTGATCTGTTGTCTGCTCCTTCAGTTTAGTCACATGATTGATATCACTGGACATCACAAGCAGTGGGACTGACTCAACAACATCTTGCTTTCTCTCTACCAGCATATCTCTCCTCCTTCCTCTCCCCTCCCCCTCCCTACTACTTTCTCTCTCCCACTCTCCTTTTTTTCTGTCTCTCCTGTTCTCTCTCTCTCTCTCTCTTTCTCACATATGTTGCAGCATATGTTCTCATGTCACCCACTTTCCTTTCAAAAATGTCTAAATGGGCTATTTTCATTCAAAAGCTATTAGCGTGGTTCATCCAAAAACTGAAGAATCTGAAATAAAAAAGAAAGGACATTACACAGAATAATAAAAACATAAGAATGGTGTTGCCATAAAGTGCAAAGAAGCTAGGAAAGGTTTTATCAAAATCGATTCACAGAAAACCCAAAAATCCTAAATTTCACTCCATGCTATTAGCGTGGTTCTGGGTGTATATATGTCTATATATCTATATATATAAAACTGAGAATGTGTGTGTGTTTGTATATGTGAATCACTAAAACTCAAGAACTACTTAACCGATTTCATCCAAATTTTACATATATAGATTGTGTCGGCTCCATAAGGCTGGTAACCAAAGGTAATCCCATAAACCAGCCTTCCCCATTATATATATATATATATATGGAGCCCACACAATCTATATATGTAAAATTTGGATGAAATCGGTTGAGTAGTTCTCGAGTTTTAGTGATGCTCATGCACAGACAGCCAGACATTCTCAGAATAAAAGTGAAACTATAGAAAAGGGAAACGATAGGTAGATAGACAGATAGATAGATTGATTGATAGATAGATAAAAGGAGAGAGAAAAGACATACATACGCATGCATGGTATGACACCTCCCACCAATACAATCCCCCACCTACACACACACTATTTAATGGAAACGATGCAGTCGGACAGCTAATGTCAGGTGATTGATCTGTGTTGAAGTCATGACCAGACGACCATATGTCTTCATCTCAACTAAAATTATTTCTCTCCTGTCTTTAGACTAATACCATAAAATGGTGCCATAAACACGTTTCTGGCATGTCACCACACTTAGAGAATAGAGATCTGTCCGACCACTTCTCACCCCCACTACACTCAACAGCCCCCTTCCCTGTACATGGTCACTTGGATTGCTAAACATAGTGACTAAAACCCCCCAAATCACACACACAAAAGAACTTAAGCCTAATGTGAACATAGAACAAATAAAGACAGGTTGGTCATGGCTGGAATATCTTTAACTTGTTTCAGTCATTAGACTGTGGCCATGCTGGGGCAGCATCTTGAAGAATTTCTAGTCAAATTAATCAACTCCAGAACTTATTTTTATGCTTTTAAAACTGGTACTTATTCTATCAGTCTGTTTTGCCAAACTGTTAAGTCATGGGGATGCAAACACACCAACACCAGTTGTCAAGCAGCATAGGGGACAAACACAGACACAAAGATACATGCACACACACACACATGGCAGACTTCTTTCAGTTTCCATCTACCAAATCCATTCCTGAAGCTTTGGTCAGCCCAAAGTTATATTAGGTCATGAAGTATGAAATTTGTAGTAAGGTATATGGTGAACTTTGATAGCTGCTCATTTTGTGCCATTATTATATTTTGACAATCTTTACCCAGCATACCATGCAGTGGAATTGAAACTGGAACCATGCTTGTGCCTTTAATCATAAGTCTATTCAACCAGGCATAAATCTGGGGCTTAAAACCAAAAACAAACCTACAGCCTTCAGCTCCTCTCATTTGGTACTCATAAAGCTCCCTCACACCATACATTTCTAATAAGGCCTAGAGAGGCTCACCCCTCACACCATACATTTCTAATAAGGCCTAGAGAGGCTCACCCATCACACCCTTACATAGAGTCACCCCCCCTCACTTTTATAACACAGCCCACCCCCTTGTCTCATCTCACTTATAATACAGACCTCTTCTCACCCCCTCTCTCTCTTTCTGTTTCTTTCTCTCTCTCTCTCTCTCTCTCTCTCTTTTCTTCCTCTATCTCTTCCAGAGAATATGTCATGCCTGGGAAAAGCTGTCTGTTCCCTCAGCCCCGCCCTTCCATTAACTCCACCCCCCACCTCGAATTAATTTTAATGCTATGTGTGTCCATGTGTGCTCTAGTGTTTATGCATGTATTTCTTTATGTATATATGTGTGAGTCAATATATTTTTTAAAATTCTTTACAGTACGTGCATTTATGAATAGCAGGGTTGATAGATAGATAGATACATACATATATACATACATGCATATTTACATAGATACATACATATATACATACATGCACATATACATACATAGATACATACATGCATGCACACACACACACATACATGTGGTTGTAAGACTATATATATATAGGAGCAAACAGTTGCTGACATACAACACTACAGTTTAAACTCTTCAAGAACACAAGATGAAACTTCTGCTGGTTGTCACCATTTCTCTCTTCATAGCGCTGGTTGTTGGCAGTAAGTATTATTAAATCTGTCTTCTAATTCTGCTCCTGGTCTGCTTATGCTTTATCTCTGCCGTTGGTGTACTCGGTCTGTAATTCTGTTACTTGTAACTCAGATGTAACTTTGCTGTATCTCTATATTGTAACATTATTGCAACTCTGTGATATCTCTTTTCTACTCTTGGCACAAGGCCCCCCAATTTTTTTTTTTTTTTTTTGTGGCGGGGAAGTTCATTAGATTGACCCTAGTACTTAATTTATCGACCCTGAAAGGATGACAGGCAAAGTCGACCTCGGCGGAATTTGAACTCAGAACGTAAACACAGATAAAATACCACTAAGCATTTCGCCTGGCATGCTAACGGTTCTGACAGCTTGCTGACTTAACTCTGTTATATCTCTGGTGGAACTCTGTAGTAACTGTCGTATATTTGCCATAATGCTAGACATGGATTCAACAAGGATACCAAGAGGTGGAGTGACAAGCAGGTCAGTGGTGGGAATGCCTCAGAAGTGGAGATATGGGACAAGACAGCTCCAAAGAATAGAGGCCATTGAAGTAGTGATGAAAAGTCAAAGACAGGAGCTAGCCCTAGTGGGGTGGGGTCCGGGGATGGAATATGTCTGTTAGTGATTTGATGTTGATTTGTCAAGTGGCCCTCATCTGAATGTGAGTCACAATGTCTGTGTGTTCATTGCAATAGAACCATCTCCCAGGTCTTTGCATACATACATGTGTGTGTGCACATGCATGTGTATGTGCGTGTGTGTATGCATGTGTGTGTAAAATGAGATGACAAGGGAATTAACAAAATCTTATGTGGAATTTGTCTTATAAAATATGCTAATTACTCACAGCTACACATGTATAATATTGTCTATCTAAACAGTGGTTCTCTCATCAATATTTCAATGTCTACAGTAAAGTCTATGTTTTGCTAAAGAGGCTTAATACAATGGAAAGATGTCAAGAGTTGTCTCCCAATTAAGCCACTACTAATCTTTCGTCTAATACATTTTTCCTGATGGTCTAATCATTTTTAATTAGCTATGTAAAGTGATTACACAAAGTCTGGCCTCCCAATTGTTGTCTCTCTCTCTATTAATCTTCTTTTTCCTTTATTTACAGCTCCTAATATTGATGACATTAAATGTAAGTTATTTCCTTGACATTGTTCAATATTCATAACAATACATATTGATTTCTAACAATAACAGGTAGGGGTGGGGCTCTGAAAGGGGTCTCAGGGAGTAGCGTCTCTGCCTTCCTGAGCTAGTTTTCCACCACATTTCTTAAAAATAGTGGTAGAGGCCTTCGTCTCGGGACCACTCATGTTTAGAAACTGACGTTGGGGGTTCTTCCTGTAGAAAATCCTGCTCCAAAAAAGCCTCAAGATAGCAAAGGAGAATGGGCACCAGCCAGCCCAAAGGTTGGGGTGGGCTGCACCTGCCTGCCTCGGTTGCTATGGCATTGAGGAAGATCCAGCCCCCCCCCCCCCATTAACAGGGACAAAACCCTAACAAGCTGATGCAGGTAGTTTATCCTGTCCCCCTCCGACTTTTAGTTCATACAATTGAAAAGAACTGCATTATTTATGGGATGACCCAATATATATAAATATATAGACACACACACACACACACACACACACACACACACACACACACACACACATACAGAGCAATATTCCTACTGACATCAGAGTATTTTTGTTATTTCAGTTGATATTGTTGGAGCTAAAACAGGTAAGTGATGGATTTCATTCATTTTCCATTGTTCTGTCATTGCCTTAATTATTTTCATCATCATCATTGTCATCATATAAAAGAAGAGATGAAGTGATTATATTGCTTATCCTAGCCAAATTCCTGCTTTTGCAACTTGTGTTACACAGCACGCATATATGTGTGCATGTATATATATGTTTGTATGTATATATACTTATATATAACAAGAACATAACAGACGATGACAAAAACATACGGATAGATGGATGATACAAAGATGGACAGGAAAACCAGGACGGGACATTTGTGGCTTTCTATTCATCAGTTCTATTCACTACAGTTTCAGCCTGTTACACTTGAGACTGTTCAAAACTGGTAGGCCCCAAAAATCCAAGCTAAGGGCATTCAATTTTTGGAAGAAAACGGGCGAATATGTGTGACAACATGGACAAAAAAAAAAAAAACAAGAAAATGGAGAAAATATTACAAAATTGCAAATACAAAAAACAAGAATAACAACAGGTGTCTTTCAACTGAAAGGACAAGTTTAAGATAAGGTGGAGTGTGAACTGGAAGCCTTACGGCAACAAACATAGATGAAAGTCAGGAGACAGGAAAAGAAAGTGCTGTGCGAGTGGTGGTCAGGCCAAGAAAGAAAGATCATGCTTGGCTGAGCATCGGTCAAGTGGAAGGAACAGAGTCCATGTTCTTGTTTTTTTGATCCCTGCTGTTGCACATATTCGCCTGCTTTCTTCCAAAAATTGAATGCCCTTAGCTTGGTTTTTTGGGGGGCCTAGCAGTTTTGAACAGTCTCAAGTGTAACAGGCCAAAACTGTTGTGATAATTGGAAGCTTGACTGGTTTTCCTGTCCATCTGTCCAGATGTTTTCATTGTCGTCCATTATGTTCTTGTTCCAATGGATTCTATTGTCTTAGAAATTATTTTTCTGGCAATGTTTGTCAATTCCACTTCCATCACATGACTCTGTCAGGAAGCAACCACAGCCCCATTACCTACTGTTCTGTTTAAAGTCCTGCTCAAAGACATATCATGAAAAGAATGCCAGCCATGACCATTCCATCATTAGATCTTGAAATATTCATGGCTCTACCTATTTCAATCTCTCTCTCAATCACTAGCTGAGCTACTGTGGAGTTGCTCAAAATGCTAGAAATAGCAGCCACCTCTCCCTCAAATCACACAATGAAACATCAAATGTGATTCTGGACTCTTTGCACATAAGAAAAAGATAGGATGGTCATGTTTGGAATGCCTTTGATCATAGGTCTGCTCAAAAACGCATGACAGCTAACTGAAGCCTATATATGGCCGCTCCACCATCTAGAAATAACAGCCAAATCCCTCTAATATTACACCCTACCATTCTTTAGAGTAGGAAGGAGCCATTGGATGATGTAATACTAGGTGAACTATGCCTGAAAAAAGACCGATGGCATGGTCCCTGTGGGATTAACTTTGATCAGGACTGACCTAGGGCTAAACTTTAATAGCAACTAACCGAACCTGAGCCATATTAACTGAGTTATTATCCTTTCTCCCTGTCTGGATTGTTCCGGAACAATTATGGGGAGAGGAGCCCCCTCCCCCACACTTCCTCATTTGTTTTCTCATTAAATTAATGAATTTATTGATTACTTTGCAGCTGCGTCAAGTGGAGGGTCTGCTGGGAAACGAGCATTCAATGGTAAGTAGATACTACCATTACTACTACTATTACCACTATCACTATTACTACTGCTGCTGCTACCACCACTACTACTACTACTACTACTACCATCACCACCACCACCACTATGAAGTATGACACCTTGCCAGTCGATGAGATGGCCATATTTTCAATGGTGACTTGATATTTGCCTTATAGCAGCAACAGCAACAGTAATTCTCTGGGAGTTTCTCCTTTGATCTCTGTTGAGGATTGTTGAGGGCTGAGCTCATTTCTGGCTTTACTTTCCATCCTTCCAGTTTTTGGTAATGTCAATATCAAATGTTGTAAATGTTGTTGTTGTTGCTGCTGCTGCTGCTGTTGTTGTTGTTGCTCAACCTCTGTTCAACCCTGATCAGGCGGACTTACTGGGGGGGTACCCAAAAGTAACCAGAAACGTTCTCTGTGGGACAAACCCATTGTAGTTTCTTGCTCTCTGCAAGATGTAGAAAGGTGACAACTGAGGCATTAAGAGGCCTCCCTTCACAAGAGTTCCAGGACTGCTTCGAACAGTGGGAAAAGCGTCTGGACTGATGCATGGCTTCAAATGGAGAATACACCAAAGGCAATGAAAGTGTTGACACGTAAAAGTATGGGAATAAAACCATATTACTAAATTCCAGTTTCTTTTTGGGTACCTCTCATATAAGCAAAATTATCTCACTTGTTCCAGCCTGGACCATCTCACTTTGTTTAATGTGTCCTTCCTTCTATTGAAGTGTCATTTGCAGAAGATTTAGCTATCATTTCTAGCCTGTCAAGTGACTGTTGTTGTTGTTGTTGTCACAACTGATGTTATCCTTATAACGATGGCCATTATCTCTTCCAGGAGGTCCACCCGTAGGAGGCAGTGGAAACGATTTAAATGCCTTGAAGACAAAAGAGATGGAACTGGATTAACTGGCACCATTATTCTTGTTGTTCCTATCACAATGAAGAAATGTTCAAGGAAACATGAACATTCTGCAGACTTTCACAACTGTCTTGGCTTCCTAAACATTTAAGAAACTTCCTTTAATATTCCTTCCCAATTCTTGCAGTAATCTGGAAGATTCCAGATGTTGTCTACATGGAAACTTTTAAACTTAATTTCCATGAAAATTCCATTTGTTGATGGCAGAACATTCTGGATGTTTCCAGTTTGATGTTAAAATATAAAGTGCAACCTTCATCAATAAAATCTAAATTCTAATGTCTCCATGTTTTACTCTTTATTTGTCATATCATACCATTACAGAAATACATGAGGACCATGTAGACAATATCATAACACTATAGAAATATGCATGTGGACGTAAAGATACATGTGACGATGTAGCCAAGAAACCATGTATCCTACAACCAATAGTATACTACAGTAACACATGTAGCCATGTCCCCATGTGGTCAACCTAAGCAAAAGAATATGTAGGAAAGATAAGTGAGTTAATTTGTTTATAAATTAATGGAAGCTCAATAAATAAATAAGAGTTAATAGACATGTTTAATTTAAGAAATTAGGACACAGCAGGTCATGCTACTCCAGACTGATGATGAGCAAAGACTCAGAAACATGTCTCTGGATGCTGGCTTAGCTGGGTGGAGGTGCTTCTCTCCCCCTTGTAAACATAAGGACACAGGAAATGTGTCAAGGCCAACAGGAAGCAGTGCAGCTTCCTAGGTCTAACCAACAGTAGTATTATTCCCTTCAGGGGACTGTCACATTAAGTTGACAGCATACAACTACTTCATTGTATTCCCGGAATCATTGGAAATTTTTTTTTTCTTTGAATGAATTCCTGTGACCACCTAATATGCTACAAAACCCTTTTTGGGGTCCGAAAAACGGAGTGGGTGTAGGTGGAAGCTTCGGAAATTTCACCCCCCCACCCCCATTGATCTTTTCACTAAGGAAAAATAAATAAATAAATAAAAATCGCGCCCAAACTAATTTTTTTTGTGTGTGGGCGGGAGAGATGAACAATTTAAAATAAATAAATAAGCGATTTAAAATAAATATATCTTTGTTGTGTGAGAAAGTATATATATTCTGATGATAAAATATAGTATCTTTCAAAAACATCCTAAATTTGTAGACTCTATCTTGTGTGTTTAAGGAAAAAGACTTTATAGAAATAAATTTTCCAGAATGTGAATTACATGGTTCGTTATTGAATATATCCCCCACCTTTTTTTCCGAACCAAAATAAGGGATTTGCAGCATATTAGGAGGTCAGGGTGCTTGATTCCACGCAAAAACCCGAGTTTTTTTTTTCATTCTTAGTGAAAATCGTGCGGGTGTTAATATAAAAATTTACCTAAAATAATGTTTCTTTAAAACTTTCCTTCACAAAAAAAAAAAAAACACAATTGCGATTTAAAATCGAGAAGTAAAAACAAAAAGACAGTTTTGGGTAATCACTGAATTATACCGTTCATATATTTAATGGACCTCATATGGGATTTCGAGCACAGGCGAAGGGACGTAACTCAATACTGAAAATTACGACGTCACTAGTTGTCATTGTCCACTATCCTAAGTGATATGAATTTACTAAATATTACAGGAATGAAAGAGGCGAAGCGGAAATAGTTCAGGCTGAAGTCTCCAATAATTCAAATTTCACCACGAGCATTATAATATAATGATGGACACCTTTCACAACAACTACAAATAAAAAAAAGAGAAAATTATAACCTAGGGTGCAAATCTTAAGCTCATCTATGGCTGTCGTGTCTTTGTGATCAACATTAGAGAAATAAAAACGAACAATGCGAATAGAATACAATCTGCAATTGACTTTCAGTGCAGAATGGTGTTAGAATAATTGTTATTTTCAAATATGAGTGGATAACGAGAACGTCACTAGGAAACGTCGTATGTCCCGTCATTTATTTTAGTTCCCTTATCGAAGGATTTTATTCTTTGAAGGTTATTAGAATTTTGCTGGATTCTCAGTAATTGTTAATAATTAGTATGAAATAAGAATGTAAAGTATATTTAATGCCAAAGATTAAAAGTTAAAACATAATGATTAGGCACCACGGTACACTGCGATTGTCAAACCGATATTTCTGAGTTGTATGAAAGTTCGCTATATTCCAGCGAATAAACATTATTTTTACTGTCAAAACCGAAAGTATTCAATAATCATAGTGAAAAAAAAAATGAGAAGACCCCACGGTGTCCGACATAGCCAGAAAAGTAATTGTCATATAAATCTCAGCTTACACCGGGTACTTGGCTATAGGTCCTACGAATTACACCCAACACCGGTTACCGGCTTATCTATCTTGTTGTTAAGACACAAAATTCAGAGTTTATGAAACCATGTGTTTCTATTTTATCTCTGGTGTGCATTTTAACCACTGCACAAAGCAGTGTCTTCTTAAAACCCTTTCGGTTTCCCTGTGATCCTCACGAGGACGAGACGATTATAAGAGAGTTATGTTGTTAATAATGTAAAGTTCCCAAACTCGCTCCATCAAACCTTCTTCCTCTGTGAATGTGAACATTTTGCCTATCAAATAATTAATTGTAAGTTTTATTTAAACTTTAAAACAATGCATCTATATTATTATATATAGCTGTTTGCCAGCCGAGATTAAGCACATGATAAAAACGTTCAAGCTATGACCATCCCGTCTTATTTTTTGATAATTTATAATTACATTATCTAATGTTCTCTTCCTTTTTTAAGACAATTATGTGATTTGAGGGGAAATTGGTTGCCTTTTATAACGGATTCAGAAGATCCTTGATTGGCAGGTGCTCTGACTAAAGAATTGTTTATATTGTAATAACTAGACATTGACGTAATCGATCTTTTACCAACCGTAAGAAGTGTTGAATTTTGGCGGCTATAAAAATGTTAGCCTTTGATTGGTTTACTCAAAGTAAACCAATAGGTGTCTATCTCACAAAAGTAAACAATAACCAAAAGTGATTATATTATCAAAATAGAGGCCCGAACACTCCATTCAATTATTCATCTTGCCAGTGTAAACTGGTTAACTCTTCAATAATTTGTCTCATTTTTTGAGATAGTTTTTTTTATGCCTATCAATTAAATTTATTCACCTTTTTTTTTAAAAAAAAAGTATTTTAAAATGTTTTCTTCATATAACTGTAGTAGTGTTCCGCTCGTTTCCAGCGCTAGTTTTAAAAAGCTCATTGAAACCGTCGTCATAAGATATTGAACAATATTAACAGCTTCAGCAACCTGATTTCTCTCGACCTTTCATGGAAGGCACTAACAGCAGAACCACATGGTATAATGTCTTTGAGTTAGACCTATGACAGCGCACTTAGTTGTTGGAGCGTGTTTATAGAATATTTTGAAGTTACCAGATTCAGTCTCGTTTTCACTTGTACTAAAATAGCTCCTATGACAGCGCACTTAGTTGTTGGAGCGTGTTTATAGAATATTTTGAAGTTACCAGATTCAGTCTCGTTTTCACTTGTACTAAAATAGCTAATAATGAAATACTTGCTCACATCCTTCAGCTCAAGATATATTCTCTGCTCCATAAATAAAAATCCAATCTACCATTTCTCATCACCGGTTATGGTTTCATTTCAGCCACCATGTCATTGGACAGAGAGAAACAAGATGTGTATAAGTTTGAGGTTTTTTGTCAAAGATAACGGAAGCCCATCTCTGAATGACACAGCGAATGTTGTTGCTGAGATTCTCGATCAAAACGACAATGCTCCCTATTTTACATACCCTAGTAGTGACCCTTACACCCTAAATGTGCAGTACGAACCAGTGCTCTTTTCATAAAAAAAAGCACAATCGTTTGACAAACACTTGTATACAGAAAAAATGTTACATTTGTCATGTATTTAAACCTATTATAATCATTTCATATGGTCTTCCCAGACTTGCCAGACAAACCTGAAAGAACATGTATGAAATAATAACAGTTAAATTATATCCTTCTTCAAAAGACAACTTTAAATAAATTAATGAGTATTTTTAATTACTTTTGATAAATGTAATAAAAAAAATAGTCCATGTTAAAAACGTGTATTTTTATTGTTTTTTCCTTCTTCTAATCGTCATTTGGGATTCAGCACATTTCACAAATTAATCCGTGTTTAAAAAAATGAGGATAACTGATGTGACTAAGTCAGAAAATATAACAAGTCTACTGTATATGGAATGGTTTGAGACAAAGTCACTCCACCTTCTTATGTAACAGTGAGAAAAGAGCACTCTGTAATAGTTTATTTAACCCTGATGCCTTTGTCAGTTCTGGTGTCTTAATTCCCATTTACATAATACTGTATCAGAATGTTTATAAACTAAATTTTTCACTGATTCCCTTTTCCCTCACTCACAAATGTGCCTCGTTTGAATTTAGGATTGTGATTGAGAAGACCTGGCAACTAAAGTGAGATCGCAGCCACACATGTCCGGCCCTGTTAAGAATACCCCTGATGCATTGGGTGATATGATATGCTAGAGAAGACCTGTTGAGTCAAGTAAAACCAATATTGTAGCTGGAGCCTGTGCCCCCTAACTGGCTCCCATGCTGGTAGCATGTAAAAAGCACCGACTGATCATGACCAATGCCAGTACCCCCTGACCGCCTCCTGTGCTGTTGGCATGTAAAAAGCACCATCTGAACGGGATCGTTGCCAGGCCTGCCTGACTGGCTCCTGAGCTGGTGGCAAGTAAAAATCACCCACTACATTTTCAGAGTGGTTGACGTTAGGAAGGGCATCCAGCTGTCGAAACTTTGCCAGGTCAGATTGGAGCCTGGTGCAGCAGCTGGCTCTCCAGACCTCAGTCAACTGTCCAACCCATGCCAGCAAGGAAAATAGATGTTAATCAATGATGATGATAAGTAGCTATGTTATGTTTCTTCAGTTGTCACTTAATTAGTTTCTTCCTTGAAATGTTTGAAAACTTAAAATTCCATTTTTTGGCAGCAGTGTTACCAAATTTAGTTTGATCAAAGATGTAAGACTTATTATATAAGCTGGAGGTTAATTTGTCGAAGTCTGACTTAGGTCAACTAATTCTGTTAGAGCTCGTTTACCTAAGTCAAGAAAAAGACACAGACTGTGAGATTTGTGTACAACCTCAATGTGTCAATAATGATATTCATATTGTCTCAATAATGATATTCATTTCTGGACAAAAGCAGACTGTCAGAGGATGTATTTTAAAACTTAACTCAGTTACATTTATTTAGAAAAGTGAAAATGATAAACTTGACAGATGTGGTATTGTAGACTCTTCCAGCCACTATTTTCTGTAGTTTAAATCCTCTACAGACAGAACTAGTTACCTGTAGCTGGGGAACAGTGGGCCTTTCATCATCATCATCATCATCACGTAACGTTCGTTTTCCATGTTGGTATGGGTTGGATGGTTTGACAGGAGCTCTAATTGTCTGTTGTGGCATGGTTTCTGTAGTTTCTATGCCCTTTGTGAAAGAGATAATTAAACTTACAATAATGATCAGGAATATACTCTACCACTTGTTTCAACCTGTTGGCTGTGGCATCTTCATCATCATCATTTAAGACCCACCTGTGCTAGGGTCTGATAAGTCTGGAGACTGCATCAAGCTTAAGTATTTGTTTAGGGTTAGGGTTTTCTATGGCTGGATGCTGTCCCTCAACACCAGCCACTTCACAATGTATTGGGTGCCTTTTTACATGTTTAATATTTTCATATATTTCTTTTCTGTAATTGCAGATACAAAAGTCATCTGAGAAGAGAGTCTTTTTCTGTGAATACAGTTTAATGAACATAACAAGTAGGCCTTAGTCAACATGACTAACTAAAGTAAGGACTTGAAATTGGTAAAATTCATCACAGTCATCAAATTACCAATTAAAGCAGTATCCTGTAAACCTAGCTCTCTCCTTTGCTGGTTTTTAACAACCCACACCTTTCCCTTTCTAGTTGAGAACATTGATCCAGGCCATCACACTACTCACAAACATCATCATCATCGTCATCGTTTAACGCCCGCTTTCCTTTTTCTACATATATACATAATTGCTTCAGCAACAACAAAAACCCATCTATCTCTTAACATTGATATTAGCATAGCTTTCACTCGCTTGAAACCAAGTGCCTACAACCTGGAATTCTTGTTCAGATCATCAATAACACATTTACAATCTAGTTTCCGAATGATATACTACAAAGATCCATTTCCTCATCCATTGTTTTTACCATATACCTACCCAATGTTCTCATTCGGGACTTCCAATCTCTCTACAATAAACTACATTTTACACATGTAGACCATTTGCTCTTGTGTAAACAGTAAAAATGAAAGCTCATCAGAATATTCAAAGGACACCGTTTCTTTGTACTGCAACTTCCAAACCTCACCGTCCCCACCATGCATTAATATCCAGATGTGTTTATAAGATAGCAGAAGATTGCTTCAACACTCTCATACAAATGCTCTCTTTTCCATTCAGTTCAGAAACATTAAAAAGACATTCATATAAAAATATCTGCAGCATCAGCAAACACATCAGCCTCAAAGATTATGTGCTGGAATGTTTACTAACAATAAAAAGGGCAAATGAACAACAGCTGTGTCCACCTTGGCCACCACCAGAATCCGATGGAGTGAATGCAACACTTCCCAAATTGTCACTCTGCACCTCATGTTGAAACGTGCTGTATGGTCTTCAACTTGGTGGAGGAATAGATCTGTGGACTGCATTTTGTTGTTTGACCAACTTCTTGCATGCCACACAGGTTTGCTTGATCAGGGCTACCAAGGCCGCACAACAATGCTATTTGTGTTAAGAATAAAGGTAAGTTTTTATTGTTTGCTTTATCTTTTTCACATAAGATAAAAACACAACTATTGTTGACATTTCATATGATGTACACCTCATAAGCAAATCTTTGTTTTATGTAAACAGACAGCAAAAAAAAAAAATTCTTTAAATGTTATAATTTTGTTGTTGCTTAATATATATAGAATGTATCAGTTTTTAACTGCCTGAGGTCTGATTCTATATTATAAACTTATTGTTTTCAAGTGATCTAATCTAAAGTTTCCGACCAAAATTTCATATTAATTTCTGTTCCAAAAACCAGTTTAATAAAGTTGTTTTACTGAATTCTTTATATTCAAAATTGATTGGCGCAGAGGAAGTGTATTTGGTTAGGAATACAGTAACAAAAGTTTAGTAGTTGTTTTCTATTATGTGGCTGGCTATCAGATGGAGACAGTGTTGTGTGTAGTGTAGATGACAACCTCTCCAGTGCTGGTGCCATAATATAATGCAGTCTGAAAAATGGTTGATGTTAGGAATGGGATCCAATTGTAGAAATGATGCCAAACATTGGAATGTACAAGCAAAAAAGCCTCTTCCAACCTCTGTAGGAGGGCAGTAACTTCAAATTGCAACTAACTCAGTCTGTAACAACCCATGCAAGCATGGGAAGTGGGCATAAGACGATGATAACAATGATTGTTTCATCTCTGAAATATTTTGTGAAATCCAGCAGCTCCAGGAAGCAGAGGCCATTACACGAGATGTAATGAAACACAAAGTAAGTGACAATATTGCCATCATCATCATCATCATCATCATCATTTAACATACGCTTTCCGTGCTGGCATGGATTGGACAGTGACAGGAGCTGACTAGACAGAAGACTGCACCAGGCTTTAGTGTCTGTTTTGGCATGGTTTTTTTACGGTTGGATGCTCTTCCTAACACCAAGAGTGGACCAAATACTTTTTACATGGCACCAGCACAGGTGAGGTCAGTTTTGGCATGGTTTTTACAGCTGGATGCCTTTCCAAATGCCGACCACTTTACAGGTGTACAATGGATGCTTTTTACGTGGCACCTACTAAATTAAAATGACTCATAAAATTTTATCTTTACTTCAGATTCACATGTTTATGGAAAAGTTCTCGATACAAGCCTTTTTTTCTCTTTGTTATAAATTGAAAACATAATCACGTGGGTGTGGGTGTGTGTGTCTATTAAGAAAAACAAATATACACTTGGTTCATAACATTCCTCTTGCTGTGGCCACTGTCACACATTCTTTTCTACTGTAGGCACAAGGCCCGAAATTTTGGGGGAGGGGCCAGTCAATTAGATCGACCCCAGTATGCAAATGGTACTTAATGCATTGACCCCGGAAGAATGAAAGGCAAAGTCGACCTCGGCGGAATTTGAACTCAGAATGTAAAGACAGACGAAATACCAGCAAGCATTTCGCCCGGAGTGCTAACGTTTCTGCCAGCTCACTGCCTTACCACTGTCACACATTAAGAAACCCACATATTAATATAAATAACTTCATTATATTTAACATTTTATACTAATTAGGTGCAGGAGTGGCTGTGTGGTAAGTAGCTTGCCTACCAACCACATGGTTCTGGGTTCAGTCCCACTGTGTGGTACCTTGGGCAAGTGTCTTCTACTACGGCCTTAGGCCGACCAAAGCCTTGTGAGTGGATTTGGTAGACAGAAAATGAAAGAAGCCCGTCGTATATATGTGTGTGTGTGTTATAATCCACGAAAGGCAACCCTTATGACAACCAAGGGACATAACTCTATTAAACCTGGAGTTACATCCCTTAGCAAGAATAGGTTTGAATTTTGTCACTTTGTTTATCATTCATTCAGAGTCGACAAGATTAAACGCCTATCGAGTATTTGGAGCGATTTTTATCGACCGACTCCTTTCCCAAAATTTCAGGCTTTGTACCTTTCATAAAAAGCAATTATTACTATGTGTTACATTGTTGGATACACATACAATGTGTGCGTATATTTTCTGTTTAGACTTTATTTGTATACAGTGTGTGTGTATATATATATATATATATATATATACATATATATAAGTTCAATTAAAGGTTAAAAACCTCATTAAGGAATAAGAAAATCCAATGAATATACTCAGGGTAGGGTGCGCTGAAAGTGTAGTTGCTAGAATGAGAATAGCCTGGGCAAAGTTCAGAGAGCTCTTACCTCTGCTGGTGATAAAGGGCCTCTTGCTCAGAATAAAAGGCAGACTGTATGACGCATGTGTACGAACAGGCATGCTACATGGCAGTGAAACATGGGCCGTGACTGCTGAGGACATGCGTAAGCTTGCAAGGAATGAAACCAGTATACTCCGATGGATGTGTAATGTCAGTGTGCATACTAGACAGAGTGTAAGTACCTTGAGAGAAAAGTTGGACCTAAGAAGCATCAGTTGTGGTGTGCAAGAGAGACGATTGCGCTGGTATGGACATGTGGAGAGAATGGATAAGGATAGCTGTGTGAAAAAGTGCCACACCCTAGCAGTTGGGGGTACCTGTAGAAGAGGTAGGAAGACCTGGGATGAGGTAGTGAAGTACGACCTTCGAACATTGGGCCTCACCGAGGCAATAACTAGTGACCAAGACCTTTGGAAATACGCTGTGCATGAGAAGACCCGGCAAGACAAGTGAGACCATAACCCGTGGTGTTTATCTGGTGTGAAGCCAGCTCACTTAGGCGTACCTTTCCTTCTTTGGACACAAAGCCCTGCTTGCGAAGACCTATTGAGGCAATCAAAACTGAACCAAATTCGATGACTGGCATCCATGCCAACCTTCCTTCATTGGACACTAAACTCAGCTTGCGAAGACCTGTTGGGGCAAGTGAGGTCAATCGATCGAAACTGAACCAAATTCGATGACTGGCACCCGTGACAGTGCAGGGGCTAAGAGCACCATCCGAGCGGGATTCTTAGTAGACATTCTCTCGACATCGTTCACACGTGCCTCACTCAGGCCCAGAAGTTACAGCCTGAGTTGTTATCTGTCATTGTAAAAATTAAAAGTAATTTAAATTGCAATCTATGAAAAGTTTCTGTTCTACAATGTTCTTAAAGAAACGAAAAATTATCCAGCAACCCACGCTAATATTAGCTTAGTAGGTGTATATATACACACACACGCACACACATATGTACATATAAGTTTCAGTTAATATGTTTATTTTCTGTGAGGAACTAGTAATATATAATAGCTGCTCTTTATGAAAACAGAGATTATTTTAAATGTTACACTCATTTTCTCTTAATGGTACAATATTATCAACAGGAATAAAAGAGCAGCAGACATTTTTGGGTTGGTTTACTTCCATTTCTTTACATTCTGTGTCCACATCTCACTGATATAGACTTTTGCCTTCATCCACTGAGGTTTATAATATAATTACCTGTTAATTACAGGTGTTGATGTTTGTCTCTCTCTTTTTCACAATGTGACCTCACAACTATATTAGAAATCTTACTGACATTACCATGTAAATGTACTTAATGATAACCTTATGCATTTTTTTACAATTATTAGTAATTATGTTCTCATTTTCTCAGTTAATTTTAACATAAACTACATTACTGAGAAATTACTTTCTCATTTCATTCTGGTAACAGAGAATGTCACACAATCCTTTAAGAGAAACATATTTCTCCTGGTGGAATAAATGTTCAACAGAGCATCTCCATTGGTCTTCTGTCTAAGTCGTTCAACCAATCAGATTCTCACTGAAATATAGAAAGAAAATAGTAACAAAGATTAGCATTTACATTCCTAACATTATTTAATCAAACAGTTATATTATGTTTAATTATAAAATATTATGCTTATTGACATATATATGTATGTCTGAAAATAGTAAATGTCGTCTTTGTGTGGATAAATGCATGGAATATATTATTAGATTGGTTTATTCCTACAAACATACAACTTCCATAACACATGCAGCCCTATCCTAGCAGCAGACTATCTGCCTGACGTGCTACACTACTCCATCACCATACAGCCATTGTCACACCATTACAGCAGCACTTACAATGGATCTTTCTACAACAATACATCTGTCAATTCTCACTGAATAACCAATGATATAATTATTAAAGAGGTAAGTTTCTATTTAATCTTTTATAATCATATTTGATGTAGTAAGTCTCATTGAATTTGTTAGATATTATTCTAACAGCTTTAATATTCTTTTCTACTTCAATAATAAAATTATTTTCAAAATCACATTTTGATAAAAACTTTATTAAAATTAGAAATGTTCAGAGATTTCGAGACTGGTTAGACTCTCGTAATTGCTTTCTTTTAGTAAACATTACATACTCCAAATTGATTAATAAGTAACTTTCTTCATTTTAATATATAGATGGATGTAGCCATCAAAATTTGTTGCCTGCACTGAATCTCTACTGTTGCATTTCTCGTTTCCCTTCTCCCTAACCTTTAAGGCATCCCATTAACAAGATCATGTTAGTTAGTTTCTCACTGTAACTCTCCTCATTGGCTGACATTAATTGCTTTTCAGAAAAATTAACACACTTCCTTATGGCCTAAATTGGCCATTGTGAGCATGTTTTATACAACAATCCTCCATTGGTCTCCTTAAAACCAAACAGACAAGAGTAAAGTCAACTATAAGAATTGGTTGTATGTTAGCAGTCTGTGTTGTTAAGGATAAAGCTAAAGGATCTTTGGAATGGTTACTGAGATGTTAATGTGGCACCAGCTCCTGTGCTTTATACGTGGCACTATCACCAGTGCTTTTTATGAATGTATAATCTTCTTTCCAGCAGATATTCAAAATGACATGAAGCCTGTGCGTGTTGATGCCATTCACCATAGTTTGAAGTTATTTCATTCATGTCCAGGTGGAAGTCTTGCATGGAAGAAGTTCTTTTTTGGAAGAATCATTGATTAACATTTACTTTAGCCTTATGTGAACAAGGTTGTGAAATGATGCCTAATAAATAATTTTCTGTTACACTACATGGAAATCTTGTTAAATTATGGACTTTTGTTTCTGTTTTAGATTTTATGTTCAGTCTATTGAGACATTTTTAATCAGTTCCAACACTTAACTAAAACATGTTCCTGTCATTGTCTATTGCATTATCAGTGGTCCACTGTGTCTTGACCATAGACCTTACCTACCATGTGGAAGAAGAGAGAAGTCCAGGAACATATGTAGCAGACATTGCTGCTGATTCTAAACTTTTAGACAATGTTAAACCATCTGATCAACATTTGATAACATTCAGTCAATTCAAACGAAAGGTGGCACAGTTATTTAATATCACCAAAACAGGTAAACTGTACACTGCTCAGACATTGGATGCAGAAGATCTTTGTACATTCAACAAAGAATGTTCCAGAACTATGAAAGTTGTTGTCAATAAAGGAACCAGTGTTTCAAAAATATTAAAAATCAAAATAATCATAGAAGACATCAATGACCATGAACCGAACTTTCCTATAAAGAACATCAACATACAGTTTTATGAGAATATAGCTAAAGGTGCAAAACAATCAATACCAAATGCCATGGACAAAGATGTTGGATTTCAAAACTCGTTAATACAATATAAATTAAAATCAAAGAATGGAGAACCATTCTCTCTGTCAGTGTCTAAAAGAGCTGATGGTATTTCTTCTCTTAAAATAGTTTTAAAAGAATCATTGGACAGAGAAATCAAAGACACATATTTATTACAAGTCATAGCTAAGGATGGAGGTTCACCAGCAAAACAAGGTGTTTTAAATATAAATATTTCCATAATAGATGTTAATGACAACCCACCTGTATTTTCTAAACCTCTCTATAATATATCCATACAAAGTACACATCACAAATCTAAACCCATCATTGTTTTATCTGTGACTGATGCTGATTCTGGTGAAAATGGTAAAATTACTTTTCATTTAAGTCCAAAGACATCAGATCTAGCAAAAAGCTATTTTCTGTTAAATGAAACCAGCGGAAACATTTTCTTAAGGGAATATTCAAATTTAGGGAAAAAGAAAACCTATGAACTATTTATAGAAGCCAGAGATGGAGGCAGTCCACCCTTTAGTTCTATAGCAACAGTTCTAGTAAATGTTATCAACCAACACAATAATCCTCCATTTATTGATATTCAATATGTCTCAGCAATCAGTGACAACACAGCTACCATTTTTGAAGACAACAAAATCGGTAGTTTCATTGCTTATGTGATGGTCACTGACAACGATGTGGGACAAAATGGACAGGTGAACTGTCATATCAAAGATGACACATTCAAACTACAGTCAATGGGATCTAAAGAATATAAAATCCTTCTAAACAAACCAGTGGACAGAGAAACACAAGGACACTATAACATTCCTGTCTCCTGTCAAGATAAAGGATTACCTCCTCTGAAAAGTGTTAAAACCCTCTCTATCCAAGTGATGGACATCAATGATGTACAACCACAGTTTACCAAAGATACATTCCAATTCTTCACCTATGAAAACAAAGATAAAGACTTCCCTATTGGTTTTGTCAATGCCACTGACCCTGATCTTGGATCTGCTGGACAACTCACATATTCTCTGCTGCGTAAAGAAAAATCCAATCTACCATTTCTCATCACCAGTTATGGCTTCATTTCAGCCACCATGTCATTGGACAGAGAGAAACAAGATGTGTATAAGTTTGAGGTTTTTGTCAAAGATAACGGAAGCCCATCTCTGAATGACACAGCGAATGTTGTTGTTGAGATTCTCGATCAAAATGACAATGCTCCCTATTTTACATATCCTAGTAGTGACCCTTACACCCTAAATGTGCAGTACCATCCGCAGAGTAAGAGTGACATCACAGTTTTGAGAGCCTCTGATGGGGACAGTGGAAACAATGCTTTCCTCAGATATGCAATCGTACAAGGCAATGATAAACAGTTGTTTAGTATGAACTCACACAGTGGTGCTTTATCATTCTCCAGACAAGTTTATCTAAATGATGCTGGAAGTTATGAGCTGGTGTTTGTTGTGAAAGACAGTGGTAGTCCAGTTCAGTCGTCAACAACTAGTGTCACTTTGGTATTGGCTGTTAGTAACGAGACATCACCAATGTCGAAGAGTGGACCTTTACAATCTTCGGGTAGGGTCCATATGACATGGGTTATTATCATTGTATCCTCAGCAGTAATAATATCAGTGGCTATTGTTGTTTCTATAACACTGTGTATTATGAAATGCATTAAACACAGAGATATCACAGCAGCTGCTGCAACAAAGACTACAGCATACCAAGGTAGAGCAGAGATGAAACAATTGTTGTACCAGACTAACACTTCTGTTGCTATGTCAAGGAATGCAGAAGAGATGGTGAAAAGGAATATCTATTCTGAGAGATCCAAGAGTGAATGTTATGCAGAAGGTCAGCTGCGGAACAAATATGAATCTTCAGTTCAGTCAAGAACTTTACCAAAACCTACCCCAGTAAGTGAAAACATTATAATATTTTCTCTTTCTTCACTGTATATGTAAAAAAGGAACAATGAAATCTCTTTGAATATGTTTTAACTTCAATAATACATTCCAATATTAAATTGTTCTCTGTCCATGTTGATTGTAACTTCCATTGTTTGGTGTCTCCTCACATTTCTTTATCATTGGTTTGTCAACAGAAATACTGTCAACCTGTTGTGGTGACATCAAGTGATGATGCTGTGGAAGATAATGCTGCTATGGTTTGTAACTATACATCAGATACAATGTCATCTAAGAGAAGTGGTAGACAAGGAGACTTGAAACATTATGAAGAAATACCAGGAGTATCAGGTACATTAGCTATATTTTATCTTGTCGTCATATGAAATTTATTAGTAACTCTGTTAACAGATTTATAATTGACTCTAAGAATAAATCAATTCGTTTGAATACCAGATTCCTAGGATATTTTTTGTTTTTTCTTGACAAGTATTAGAATTTTTTATTTACATTATCAGTGCATCTTCTGTTACTTTTTTCATATTATTTCCTTTTCTAAATATTCAAGAACATCTGTTTGTAATACATGTTGTATGTAATACATGTTGTATAATACATGTATTTCCAGATCAAAGTATTTATAAGAACAACGACACTTCTACAAGAAAGGAATCCATGGAAGAAACACCAGTGAAGCATGTATAATTCTGTTTCTAAGAAGACATAATTGCAGTTCTTCATCTAAATATAAGATGTTGATATCCCAAACAATGTTAACATGTGCAGTATTATCTCACATATATATAATTAGTAAGTTTGAAAATGGAGAAATTCAATGGATATAAATTAATTTATTAATTAATTATTATCTTTGCCTACAACTGTTTCACTTCACATCCAATTTAAATTTCAAAGCATATATAAATATATATAAGTTTGCATTGCAAAATACCTTGGGTGTAAAATCTTGAGGGCATTTTCATGTCCTGAAGATTTTCCACCCAAGATATTTATATATGCTTTGTAATTTAAATTGGATGTGAATCTCTCCATTTTTAAACTTAATAATAAATATTTGTTATTTTACAATATTTTATAATATATTCATTGAAGTAATATCTCTTCAAAATAGACTATATTAAACCAGTGTATCTTGGATAAAAAATATATCTATCATAGGTCTAAATATCCTCAAAGTGAATACACACACACACATACCTATATATATATATATACATATATGTATATGTATATATATCTATCAGGGGTAACTCTTGCACTCAGGGTGTTCAGGCTTATCCTAAGTATAAATTTAGTAAAGTGAGCCTGTATTTTCAAGCTGATTTAATTTCTGCCAACACTGACTTCAAGTCAGCCAATAACTTGGGCTCCTTTTATGGAGTCTGCTTACAGTTCATTTATTTTCGTTCATCCGCCTCTGGCAGTCGTCTTAGAGGTGCCTTGTCTCAAAACATATCATTCTTAGTAGACATTCTCTTGACATCGCTCACACATGCCTGACTCGGACTCAGAAATTACAGCCCGAGTTGTTATCTACAATCGTAAAAATTAAAAGTAATTCAAAAGTAATTTAAATTGCAATCTATGAAAAGTTTCTGTTCTACAATATTCTTAAAGGAATGAAAAATTCTCCAGCAACCTGGGCTAATGCGAGCCTGGTAGGTGTAGAAAGCTAAGTGCCATCTCTTGTCAGGAGTACAGTTGCCAGTCAGATTGCTGATGTTCGTTGTCATCATTTGACTTTTTATTCTGTGTGTCTGTGTATAAAGATCAGTTGTGTTTTGCAGGGTTGCTTCATTTTTCCCTAACCCTAACCCTAACTTAAAAATGGTAAAAGACAGTGCTAGATATAAAAAAATAAACTATTTGGGGCTAGAAATATTACAGGAAAACATGAAATTCTTTGAGCAGGCATGTGTCTTATGCAGAATTAGTGATGAGCCCCAGTGACGAAATCTGTGATGAGCCCCAGTGACGCTGATAACCAGGAGTCACCTCTGATATATATGTATATATCAAATATATATATATATATATATATATATATATATATATATATATATATATTATTCTCAAAGACTTTTGATAATCTTTTTCTGAAAAAGTGAAACCGGTTAAGTAAATAAATATTTTTAAAAAATAAGTGCATTTTCAAACCTTCTTTCATATATATTTCCACTCGCAAGGTATTCCACAACTTTACTTTATTATATATATATATATATATATATATATATATATATATATATATACATACATATATGTATATATATGTGTGTGTATATATATATGTATGTATATATGTGTATATATATGTATATATGTGTGTGTATATATGTGTATGTATATATGTGTATATATATGTATATATATATATATGTATATATATATATATGTATATATATATGTATATATATATATGTGTATATATATGTGTATATATATATGTGTGTGTATATGTATATATGTGTACATGTATGTGTATATATATATGTATATATGTGTGTGTATATATATATGTGTATGTATATGTATATGTATATATATACACATATAAGTTTCAGTTAATATGTTTATTTTCTCTGAGGAACTAGTAATATATAATATCAGCTCATTGTGAAAACAGTTTATTTTAAATGTTACACTTATTTTCTCTTAATGGTACAATATTATCGACAGGAATAAAAGAGCAGCAGACATATTTTTGGGTTGGTTTACTTCCATTTCTTTACATTCTCTGTCCACATCTCACTGATATAGACTTTTGCCTTCATCCACTGAGGTTTATAATATAATTACCTGTTAATTACAGGTGTTGATGATGTTTGTCTCTTTTTTTTCCACAATGTGACCTCACATCTATATTAGAAACCTTACTGGCATTACCATGTAAATGTACTTAAAGATAACATTATGCATTTTTTTTACAATTATTGGTAATTATATTCTTATTTTCTTCTTTAATTTTAACATAAACTAAATTACAGAGAAATTACTTTATCAGTTCATTCTGGTAATTTAGAAATATTGTTATTGAAAAATAGATAAATATAAAATGAATTGAGAAATTTTATTTAATGACGTTTAGATGTCATAAAATTCAGCATGAACATGATTATTAATATCAGTAATTGTCATGAGAAAGAATGAACGTCACACAATCTCACTTTCTTCCTTTAAGAGGAACATAGTTTTCATCATCAAATCAATATTAAAAAGAGTATCTCCATTGGTCTTCTGTCTAAGTCATTCAACCAATCAGATTCTCACTGAAATATAGAAAGAAATCACTAACAAAGATTAGCATTTACATTCCTAACATTCAATCAAACTGTTCAATTATAAAATATTGCAGCTATTGAAATATATATATATATGTATGTCTGAAAATAGTTAAGTTATTTTTGGAGGTAAATGCATGGAATATATTATTAGATTGGTTTATTCCTACAAACATACAACTTGAACAACACATGCAACCCTATCCTAGCAGCAGACTATCTGCCTGACGTGCTACACTACTCCATCAACATACAGCCATTGTCACACCATTACAGCAGCAATTACAATGGATCTTTCTACAACAATACATCTTTCTATTCTCACTGAATAACCAATGATATAATTATTAAAGAGGTAAGTTTCTATTTAATCTTTTATAATCTCATTTGATGTAATAAGTCTCATTTAATGTTTAAGATATTATTCTAACATCTTTAATATTAACAAAGAGAACAAAGACATTGAATAATAATTCATATTGTTTTCAGTAACGCTGCCCATAATTGTTTATACCGCAAATAAGTAGATGATGTTTAATACTTACTCTGTATTCAATTGCAGCAATAATATCTGTTTCTATATTACATTTGTTACATATATTGATCAGTAACAATAGAGAAGAGTCTTTATTACATAGTGTTGTGTTTTTGTTAATGATATGTGTAAATATGAGAAGGTGCATGATGGACATGTCAAGATGGCTGCTAAAAAGTATGAATGTATATGCTTCAACGTGTTCAAATCTGGTTGTAGTGTGTAGATTGTTAGCAGTGGTAAGGTGAAGATGTGTTAGAGCTTTTGGTATTTTATAATGGAGGACAAAATAGCATTCACAGCTGAAGTAAACAGAAGCGATAGCATATTGTAAAAGACAATAAAATGAGCAGAAACAGCTCTGTTTGTAGATGAGAGAATACAGTTTATTTTGTGTAGGTTTTTGTTTCTAAAATATATTTATAAGTATGTCATTGTAGTTTGTAATTTCTTCAGTAAAATATTTTCTTTACTCAGGTACTTTTATAATTTATCTAGTTGTATGAATTCAGTTTTAAATTTTCTGTTATATTTTACAATATTTTTCTGAATCTAGGAAAGAATTTTGGTTGTATTTAGAACATTAAATTAATATTTCAGAGAAAGGGAAGGTGGCATATATTTTAAACATGTCTTTCTATATGATTTCTCTGAAGATAGTTTATTTCTGGTGTTTTTAGATTAAAATTGAAAATTGAGGAGAATGAGATACATTTTCGTCATTTGATGTTCTTTTATTTATGGGAAGGGAAAGTACAAACAGCAAAATGGATATATGTTGCTGATGGAAATGGTGTCATAGCTGCAAGGACTATTTGTAAGTAGTTTGCTGGGTTTAGAAATGAAAAGTTTGATCTGGAAGCCCAGGAATGTTCTGGAAGGTCTACAGTTATTGATGATGCTCAGATTGAAATGCTAATCAAAAATAATCCACATCACACAACACAAAACATCAGAGAAATATTTCAGGTGTCTCATATAAATGTTTTAAGGCATTAAAAATCTCTTGGGTGCATGAATCACTATGCTGTTTGGATACCTTGTAATTTAACAGAAAAAAATTTAATGGACCACATTTCCATCTCTGATTCTCTGCTCAAATGCAACAAAAATGACTCAGCTTGAAAAGAACAACTCCATGTGATGGGAAATGAATTGTTTACAATGCTGTGGAGTGAAAATGGTGTTGGAGAAAACAAAATGAAGTGCCATTAGTCATTCTAAAAATCAGTCAGTATCCAAAGAAAGTGATACTCTGCATCTGTTGGGATGGAAGGCTATTGTGCATTATGAGCTCCTTCTACAAAATCAGACATTGAATTTAGACAAAACTTGCTCAGTGCAAGAGCACCTGGAATGAAATCCTGTTTGATCTTCTTTTAGTGTTGTGTCAACAGCCTGCCAAGTTCTGCTTAAGAACAGAATGTAGAAAACTTTTCCTGTCATGGAGAGCAACAGTAATTTTCTTTATCAATTGTTGCAGTTTTTTTGTTGTTGAAACTTCATAATGGCTGCTCTTCTCTAATAGGTTAAGATTTGCTGTTGTTGCCAATGGCACTTGAGCAGATTTTTGAGCAGCGCTGCTGCTTCTGCTCAACCATATTTGAAGGGTTAAACTGAAATTTGATCCTAAGCAGGGGAACAATTACAACAAACAATGAGGAAACAGTTTTCCAGTTATCTAACCATTGTTTCTCCACCTTAGTGATCACTTCGGTCCTTACTTGAAGGATTCTGTTGGAGCTTTTGAGTTGTAACTGGACCAGGATGGTTTTATGTCTCTTGAAAGTGTTCCATTTAGAACTAGAAATGCTAAGCAATTTCAAGGGACCATGAACCAGTGAGATCGAATTGCAGGCTTTGACATTCAAACTCATTAACTGAACTCCCTTAAGTAAAATTTCTATAATTAAGTTATTTAATCTCAGTCTTGACTCCAATACTATTCCATGGACAACATGGCTATTATTATTATTATTGTCTTCAAATGTGTAAAAGGATTGAAATTTAAATTATTTTTTTTAGCTTTTATTCTATAGAAGTACAGTTGCAAAATGATAGTAATGCATTTCTAATACTTTACTAATTACCGTATACTTAAACTGTGACTTATTTTTGATTATAATTAACCAAGTAAATATATTTGTTTTAGTGTCAGTCTGTAACAAACCTGGACAGTCTTCACCTCAACAATATGTTCCTGTCATTGTCTATTGTGTTATCAATGGTCCACTGTGTTCTGACCATTGACCTTACCTACCATGTGGAAGAAGAGAGAAGTCCAGGAACATATGTAGCAGACATTGCTGCTGATTCTAAACTTTTAGACAATGTTAAACCATCTGACCAACAATTGATAACATTCAGTCAATTCAAACGAAAGGTGGCACAGTTATTTAATATCACCAAAACAGGTAAACTGTACACTGCTCAGACACTGGATGCAGAAGATCTCTGTACATTCAACAAAGAATGTTCTAGAACTATGAAAGTTGTTGTCAATAAAGGAACAAGCGTTACAAAAATATTAAAAATCAAAATAATCATAGAAGACGTCAATGACCATGAACCTGAGTTTCTTAGGAAGAATGTAAATATTTTGTTTGGAGAAGATGCACGTATTAGTTCAGAAAGGTCAATACCAAATGCCATGGACAAAGACGTTGGATTTCAAAACTCCTTAATACAATATAAATTAAAATCAAAGAATGGAGAACCATTCTCTCTGTCAGTGTCTAAAAGAGCTGATGGAATTTCTTCTCTTAAAATAGTTTTAAAAGAATCATTGGACAGAGAAATCAAAGACACATATTTATTACAAGTCATAGCTAAAGATGGAGGTTCACCAGCAAAACAAGGTGTTTTGAATATAAATATTTCTATAACAGATTTAAACGACAACCCACCTGTATTTTCTAAACCTTTATATAATATATCCATACAAAGTACACATCACAAATCTAAACCCATCATTGTTTTATCTGTGACTGATGCTGATTCTGGTGAAAATGGTAAAATTACTTTCCATTTCAGTCCAAAGACATCAGATATAGCAAAAAGCTATTTTCAGTTAAATGAAACCAGTGGAAATATTTTGTTAAGGGAATATTCAAATTTAGGAAAAAAGAAAACTTATGAATTGTTTATAGAGGCCAGAGATGGAGGCAGCCCTCATCTCATTTCTATAGCAACAGTTCTGATAAATGTTATCAACCAACACAACAATCCTCCATCTATTGATATTGATTATGTTAATGCAATCAATGACAACACAGCTACCATTTCTGAAGACATCAAAGTTGGTAGTTTCATTGCTTATGTGATGGTCACCGACAACGATGTGGGACAAAATGGAGAGGTTAGCTGTGATATCAAACATGATACATTCAAACTACAGTCAATGGGATCTAAAGAATATAAAATCCTTCTAAACAAACCAGTGGACAGAGAAACACAAGGACACTATAACATTCCTGTCTCCTGTCAAGATAAAGGATTACCTCCTCTGAAAAGTGTTAAAACCCTCTCTATCCAAGTGACGGACATCAATGATGTACAACCACAGTTTACCAAAGATACATTCCAATTCCTCACCTATGAAAACAAAGATAAGGACTTCCCTATTGGTTTTGTCAATGCCACTGACCCCGACCTTGGATCTGCTGGACAACTCACATATTCTCTGCTGCGTAAAGAAAAATCCAATCTACCATTTCTCATCACCAGTTATGGCTTCATTTCAGCCACCATGTCATTGGACAGAGAGAAACAAGATGTGTATAAGTTTGAGGTTTTTGTCAAAGATAACGGAAGCCCATCTCTGAATGACACAGCGAATGTTGTTGTTGAGATTCTCGATCAAAATGACAATTCTCCCTATTTCACATATCCTAGTAGTGACCCTTACACCCTGAATGTGCAGTACCATCCGCAGAGTAAGAGTGACATCACAGTTTTGAGAGCCTCTGATGGGGACAGTGGAAACAATGCTTTCCTCAGATATGCAATCGTACAAGGCAATGATAAACAGTTGTTTAGTATGAACTCACACAGTGGTGCTTTATCATTCTCCAGACAAGTTTATCTAAATGATGCTGGAAGTTATGAGCTGGTGTTTGTTGTGAAAGACAGTGGTAGTCCAGTTCAGTCGTCAACAACTAGTGTCACTTTGGTATTGGCTGTTAGTAACGAGACATCACCAATGTCGAAGAGTGGACCTTTACAATCTTCGGGTAGGGTCCATATGACATGGGTTATTATCATTGTATCCTCAGCAGTAATAATATCAGTGGCTATTGTTGTTTCTATAACACTGTGTATTATGAAATGCATTAAACACAGAGATATCACAGCAGCTGCTGCAACAAAGACTACAGCATACCAAGGTAGAGCAGAGATGAAACAATTGTTGTACCAGACTAACACTTCTGTTGCTATGTCAAGGAATCCAGAAGAGATGGTGAAAAGGAATATCTATTCTGAGAGATCCAAGAGTGAATGTTATGCAGAAGGTCAGCTACGGAACAAATATGAATCTTCAGTTCAGTCAAGAACTTTACCAAAACCTACCCCAGTAAGTGGAAACATTATAATATTTTCTCTCTCTTCACTGTATATGTAAAAAAGGAACAATGAAATCTCTTTGAATATGTTTTAACTTCAATGATACATTCCACTATTAAATTGTTCTCTATCCATGTTGATTGTAACTTCCATTGTTTGGTGTCTCCTCACATTTCTTTATCATTCGTTTGTCAACAGAAATACTGTCAACCTGTTGTGGTGACATCAAGTGATGATGCTGTGGAAGATAATGCTACTATGGTTTGTAACTATACATCAGATACAATGTCATCTAAGAGAAGTGGTAGACAAGGAGACTTGAAACATTATGAAGAAATACCAGGAGTATCAGGTTAGCAAGCACATTGGTTATTTCACTCTGGTATCATTTCATGCATAGAAATTAGCAGTTATTTGTAACAAACTTTTAAATTATAGTAATTAAGAAAGGATAAATTACTCATCATCATCATCATCATTCCATGCTGGCATGGGTTAGATGGCTTGATTGGAACTGCTAAGCTGTAGAGCCACACCAAGTTCCAATCTTATATGATATGTTTTTTACAGCTGGATGCCAACCACTCCAAGAGTGTAATATGCTGCTTTTTACATACCACTGGCATGGTTGCTTTCATGTGCCACTGGGATGGGTGCCATGACACTGGCATCAGTCTTGTCTATGATTTCCCTGGCTTGAAAAACCTTCTAAAGCATGGCATATCACGAAAGGCCTCAGCCATTTGTCGTTTCCTGTGAAATTTTTTTCTGCTTCTGAATCCGAAATATGTTTTTATTATCATCATATTTTTCTCTTTTATTGTCAAATCTTTGATTAAATCATCAACATAAAACGTCACATTTATAATGTATTTTGTCTCTAAATTTCAGATCAAAATATTTATAAAAACAATGATACATCTACATCAAAAGATTCCAGTGAAGAGACACCAGTGAAACATGTTTAATTATGTTATTGAAATAACATAACTATTATAATATATTACAATATATTATAATATATGATAATATATGCAATTTAAGATAGTACTTCTTCAATACATATGCAATATCAACATTTACAGTCATTACATTCTGTACAACAGTGTATATATGTAAAGATAGAAGTGCTAATAAATAAGTAATAGTTTTAAGTAAAGATGAAGTTATTTAAAGCTATAGTTTTCTTTGTGTTGATGTAATTCTGTTTATTTTTTGTGTATATTCAAACAAATTATTTCTACACATAGTGCTTGTTTTGAATGCTAAATATCTATCCATTTTGTAAGCCAAATAATATTTAATTCTAAATTTAACTCTAAGTTGTTACTTCTTGATTTGAGACATATTTCACAAATATTTGTAATTATAGTTCCATTATTTCATTTTATTTCTATTTTAGACAATATCAATGAGAAATCACAACATTCTTGTGACAGTATACAAATATTTTCATTAAAATGTAAATAAATATAAATTTAAACAAGCATTTGAATTCATGAATTTTAGGAGTAATATAATTCTGTATAAATGTAATTAATGCCAGTAATTCTAAAGAAAAAGAATTTCACTTTCTTCCTTGTATAAGTAGTTATGCCTAGTCAAATCAATATTAAAGAGAAGATTGTCATTGGTCTTCTGTTAAGGTCATTCAACCAATGAAATTGTCACTAAAATATAGAAATATATCTCTGAGGAAGCTAAGCATTCACATTACTGATGTTAGTAAATTAAACAATTGTGGTATGTTAAACTCTAGAATTTCATAGCTATTTAAATATATATATATATATATATATATATATATATATATATGAATAGTAATTATCATCTTTAAGGGCAACTACATACAGAATATTATTACATGGATCTATTCCCACAAGCATACAACTTCAATAACACACACAACCCTCTCCTAGCAGCAGACTATCTGCCTGACGTGCTACACTACTCCATCAACATACAGCCATTGTCACACCATTACAGCAGCACGTACAATGGATCTTTCTACAACAATACATCTGTCAATTCTCACTGAATAACCAATGATATAATTATTAAAGAGGTAAGTTTCTATTTAATCTCTTATAATCTCATTTGATCTAATAAATCTCGCTGAATCTGAAAAATTCTGTTCTAACAAGTTTAATTTTAACAAAGGAACAAAGAGATTGAACAATAATTCACCTATATTTTTCAATAATGCTGTTCATATCGTTTTTCATCAGAATTTACTAGATGATGATGATTGAAATGGTTAATATTTAATCTTTAATCCATTGAAACAATATCACCTGTCTCCATAATATTTATGGAGAACAGTCTTCATAATATAAAGTTTATTTTATTGCAAATAATATTGTATTATCATGAATATATTGTATCACTATATCATTGATGGTTTATGGAAGATATGTTTTTTCATCTGCTTTAGCCATCATACATCAGATGCATGATATTTTGTATAAAATATGAAGTAAAATACCATAATGTATTTAAATCTGCTTATTGTATGTCGATTGTTAGTAGGTGATGAGGTAATAACACATTGCAGATCTCAGCTAATGGTGGACATATTAGTATTTCACACAAATGAAAATGATAGAATGTTGTATAGGTCAATAAAATGTGAACAACGAACTCTGTGGAATTGACAGAGTATATACAATATTTATTTGTTGTATGATTACTTTTAAAAAATATATGTAAGTATGATAAAGTGTTTTAAATACATCTTCCTTCTTCATCTATTTCCATACTTTATTTACGTGTGTAAATTCAGTTCAGATTTTTTATCATAGTTTTTACTCCACATTTTCCAGTATTTACTTAGAGATTTTGATAAAAGAATTTTTTAAGCTAACATTTCACAGAAATTAAAGTTGAATTGTTTTTCAATATGAATTAGATTTACAAATGTAATTATAAGCAATTCATCATCATTGCTATAATTTCAGTATAGTCTCAGACCATTTTATAATGTTTTTGTGGAAGTCACCGAAACTGCTATCATTAATAATCTGTTGTCCTCAGGAATTTTTTTACTCCTCTGAATTTCCACTTAAACAAGTATATTTTATTTATTTGCTTCTCTCAAACCTTTCACTCCTATGTTATTTATTCTTTTGTCATTCTTCTCATTCAAGAATTTTTCATCATTGACTGTCTATTTGTCAGAAACAATGACACAAACCATTTTCATGTTTTAAACTATTTGAAACTAAACTAGATTTTATAATTGGTTTTAGATTTTCCTTTTCTAAAGACATTAGCTTTTATTGAGATTTTAAAATTACTGTGATTCCAATTTAGATTTGGTGTCAGTATTGTCTCTGCTCTTGGCCTGTATTTCCAAGTATAATCTTTAACCTTAGTATTACAGGGACTTCAATCATCTGTATACACACACCAAATGATTAATGGAATAATTAACTAAAATTTATATTAAATAGAGGATTCCAGAAGTTAGTATAAGTTGCTTTTTTTATTATTATTTTTGTATTGAATGGCTTTGGAAGAAATTATTTACATGAAGGCTGTTTGTGTAATATATATGAAATGCATAAAAATGGAAAATTAGGTGAATAGCATGAAAAATACTACTTATAGAATGCAGAAAGAATTCTTTGACTCAAGAATGTGACCAGGTGAACTGCTAAACCTAACCCTATTCACTCAAATGTCCATAACAAACAATATTTTGATATAAATTAAATAACATAACTCACATCTATAAATAAATGTGTGTGTGTGTGTGTGTGTGTGTCTATACACAACTATACATCACTTTATATTTTTAACCAACATAGTTGTTGTAATAAATCATTTAGTTAAGTTTAATTAATCTTTAATATATTCATTCCACTATTTTCATGATCATCATTTTGTTTGCTTTTCTATACTGACATGAGTTTTCAGTTGTGTTTGTTTGTTTGTCTGCCGACAAAATATCTCAAGAACCATTGGATGAATTCGGATGAAACTTTCAGGGATGTTTGGCCTCGTAACTGGCACAAACTGATTAGATTTTGAGATCAATCCGGTACCGGATAAGGATTCTGGATTATTTTTCATCTGTTTTTACTTAATTTTTGAGAGTGGTCAGGTTCATTTTTAGTATTCTCATTTGTGACAACAGTCGAGTTTATTTCAGATATTCTCATTTTAAAAATGATCTCCGTCTAATCGTTGAGAGGATGTTGATATTGCCTTGGCGGTGGTTTGCGCTCTCTGAGTGCTCTTGCTTAGATTATATTGCTATGTTTTTTTCAGTTTTCTCATTATATATAAATAATACCAGACAAGAATTAATTAAATTGTTGGCTATCATTATTGATAATTTAATTATGTTCTTAAGTGATTGCATTTTACTAGACATATTTTATATTCGGTAAATATAAGTTTGAAATTTTGGCACAAGGCCAGCAAGTTTGAGAGAGGGGGTAAGTTGATTACATTGATCCCAGTGCTCAGCTGGTGCATATTTTATTGACCCCAGAAGGACAATAGACAAAGTTAACCTCAGTGGAATTTGATCTCAAAACGTAAAGATGGACAAAATGCTGCTAAGCATTTTATCTAGCTCACCACCTTATATTTAATACGTATTAATGACATTTTAATTAATCAGCATGAGGTAATAAGCAATGTGAATGAAACTAGGAAGGACTGGTTCCAATTGAATAGACAAAAAGTAGAGATAGCTACAGAAATGATTCATTTCTAAGTAGTCTGTGATTAAATATGAAACTGAGATCTTTGCAATGGTTTCTGTAATAATGAAAACATCAAGATTTAGTGTAGCATTTCATGTGTTAAAAAACCTGCCTCTATCTTCAGATCTATCATAACAACATAGCTAGGAAGAAATTCTTTTTTTTGTTTCGTTTTTGTCCCTTTTGTGCCAAGGTATCATAGGTTGAACATCAACATGTTTATGGTAGGATTTTAATGCTGGATTCTTTTCCTATCAAATAGGGGATGTATTCTATAAGTCTTCAAAAGCACTGAA
Organism: Octopus bimaculoides; assembly: GCF_046866305.1. Lineage (NCBI taxonomy): Eukaryota > Metazoa > Mollusca > Cephalopoda > Octopoda > Octopodidae > Octopus > Octopus bimaculoides. The sequence continues at coordinate 2,369,919 of NC_142941.1, forward strand.
CAACCAGTCATAATATCAACATGGAAAGTAAAAATCATCCATTGTTTTGCTAAAGCAAAGCTATAGCAATTCAACATTCTCATTCATTTGCGTGCACACACACACACACACACACTCTCATTCCCTACTATATAAGTATTCAAATTTTTATTCTGCTGTGTTTTAACCTTTCTGTCATGCCAGTAATTACCTCCTCTTCCCTAGAAACTATTTGTTTTCTTGCTCTTGTTTGGTCTTTTTGGCAACTGGTTTCTACACATTCATCAGAAAGTGTATGTTACTTCTAACTGTTAATACAAAGGTAAACACATGTTTCACACACCAATATAGTGTTTCTGTTTAGTTCTTTAGAGTTTCTTGTTTAATATTTTGCTGTTTCTGTGTCCATAGAATATTGATAGGTTTTCTTGATTGTGTAGAGTGTCTTTCAGTGTTGTTAAAAATTAGGTTCATGTACACATTTAACAACACTGAAAAACACACTCTGCATACATTCAGCATATATTCAGAGTTTCTCATTAGATACAAAGTCCATGGTTGGTGAGATACTGCATGTGGAATATACTACGATAAAGCATAGAAGAGAGCTTGGTGTAAATCCCAGAGGATTGTGTGAAGTTAGGAATGAAGTCAAGTAGATTTGTAAATTAGGAAAAGAAAGTGCAGTAAATAACAAGCCTATACTGATGTAAAAGAATCATTAGTTGTTCATTATTTACAGGCTTATGGCATAGTGGTTAAGAGCACGGGCTACTAATCCCAAGATTCCAAGTTCAATTCCAGGTAGTGCCCTGAATAATAATAATAATAATAATAATAATAATAATAATAATAATAATAATATCGAAAAATACCTTAGGAATGAGAACCCAGGTTTGAAATTTCCCCAAGACACCTGATGAAGGCTGGAGGGTATATCAGCCGAAACGTGTTAACAACAAACAAGATGAGGACAAATATCTGTCAAATGTAAATAATATAAATAATGTACATAATTCCTCATCTCTTTAATATAGAACTGTACCAGTAGTTGTTTTTTACTTCTATGGATGCCTTGAGACATAAATACATTAATCTATACATGAAATGCTGTAAAACACTACAGCCATACATTTGTAATGTTTTCATAATAATTGTATATTTTGAATTGTAACTTATTTCTTATAACAATTGTTCAAGGAAACATATTTCCATTTTAGGTTCAACCAATGCCACACTCTGAGATATCTAACCATTCCAACATTCAAAAGCAACATGTTATTGTCATTGTCTATTGTATTATCCATGGTCCACTGTGTATTGACCATAGACCTTACCTACCATGTGGAAGAAGAGAGAAGTCCAGGAACATATGTAGCAGACATTGCTGCTGATTCTAAACTTTTAGACAATGTTAAACCATCTGACCAACATTTGATAACATTCAGTCAATTCAAACGAAAGGTGGCACAGTTATTTAATATCACCAAAACAGGTAAACTGTACACTGCTCAGACACTGGATGCAGAAGATCTCTGTACATTCAACAAAGAATGTTCCAGAACTATGAAAGTTGTTGTCAATAAAGGAAGGAGTATTACAAAAATATTAAAAATCAAAATCGTAATAGAAGATATCAATGACCATGAACCAGAATTTCCCAAAAATACAGTGTATATAGAATTTGGGGAAAATGATCGTAAAGGTTCTAAAGTATCACTACCAAATGCCATAGACAAAGATGTTGGCTTTCAAAACTCCTTAATACAATATAAATTAAAATCAAAGAATGGAGAACCATTCTCTCTGTCAGTGTCTAAAAGAGCTGATGGTATTTCTTCTCTTAAAATAGTTTTGAAAGAATCATTAGACAGAGAAATCAAAGACACATATTTATTACAAGTCATAGCTAAGGATGGAGGTTCACCAGCAAAACAGGGTGTTTTAAATATAAATATTTCTGTAACAGATGAGAATGACAACCCACCAGAGTTTTCTAAACCTTTATATAATATATCCATACAAAGTACACATCACAAACCTAAACCCATCATTGTTTTATCTGTGACTGATGCTGATTCTGGTGAAAATGGTAAAATTACTTTCCATTTCAGTCCAAAGACATCAGATCTAGCTAAAAGCTATTTTCAGTTAAATGAAACAAGTGGGGAAATTTTCGTAAGTAAATATTCAAATTTAGGGAAAAAGAAAACCTATGAACTATTTATAGAAGCCAGAGATGGAGGCAGCCCTCCCCTCAGTTCCATAGCTACAGTCCTCGTAAATGTTATCAACCAACACAACAATCCTCCATCTATTGATATTGATTATGTTAATGCAATCAATGACAACACAGCTACCATTTCTGAAGACATCAAAGTTGGTAGTTTCATTGCTTATGTGATGGTCAGCGACAATGATGTGGGACAAAATGGAGAGGTCAGCTGTGATATCAAACATGATACATTCAAACTACAGTCAATGGGATCTAAAGAATATAAAATCATTCTAAACAAACCAGTGGACAGAGAAACACAAGGACACTATAACATTCCTGTCTCCTGTCAAGATAAAGGATTACCTCCTCTGAAAAGTGTTAAAACCCTCTCTATCCAAGTGACGGACATCAATGATGTACAACCACAGTTTACCAAAGATACATTCCAATTCCTCACCTATGAAAACAAAGATAAAGACTTCCCTATTGGTTTTGTCAATGCCACTGACCCTGATCTTGGATCTGCTGGACAACTCACATATTCTCTGCTGCGTAAAGAAAAATCCAATCTACCATTTCTCATCACCAGTTATGGCTTCATTTCAGCCACCATGTCATTGGACAGAGAGAAACAAGATGTGTATAAGTTTGAGGTTTTTGTCAAAGATAACGGAAGCCCATCTCTGAATGACACAGCGAATGTTGTTGTTGAGATTCTCGATCAAAATGACAATGCTCCCTATTTTACATATCCTAGTAGTGACCCTTACACCCTAAATGTGCAGTACCATCCGCAGAGTAAGAGTGACATCACAGTTTTGAGAGCCTCTGATGGGGACAGTGGAAACAATGCTTTCCTCAGATATGCAATCGTACAAGGCAATGATAAACAGTTGTTTAGTATGAACTCACACAGTGGTGCTTTATCATTCTCCAGACAAGTTTATCTAAATGATGCTGGAAGTTATGAGCTGGTGTTTGTTGTGAAAGACAGTGGTAGTCCAGTTCAGTCGTCAACAACTAGTGTCACTTTGGTATTGGCTGTTAGTAACGAGACATCACCAATGTCGAAGAGTGGACCTTTACAATCTTCGGGTAGGGTCCATATGACATGGGTTATTATCATTGTATCCTCAGCAGTAATAATATCAGTGGCTATTGTTGTTTCTATAACACTGTGTATTATGAAATGCATTAAACACAGAGATATCACAGCAGCTGCTGCAACAAAGACTACAGCATACCAAGGTAGAGCAGAGATGAAACAATTGTTGTACCAGACTAACACTTCTGTTGCTATGTCAAGGAATGCAGAAGAGATGGTGAAAAGGAATATCTATTCTGAGAGATCCAAGAGTGAATGTTATGCAGAAGGTCAGCTACGGAACAAATATGAATCTTCAGTTCAGTCAAGAACTTTACCAAAACCTACCCCAGTAAGTGAAAACATTATAATATTTTCTCTCTCTTCACTGTATATGTAAAAAAGGAACAATGAAATCTCTTTGAATATGTTTTAACTTCAATGATACATTCCAATATTAAATTGTTCTCTGTCCATGTTGATTGTAACTTCCATTGTTTGGTGTCTCCTCACATTTCTTTATCATTGGTTTGTCAACAGAAATACTGTCAACCTGTTGTGGTGACATCAAGTGATGATGCTGTGGAAGATAATGCTGCTATGGTTTGTAACTATACATCAGATACAATGTCATCCAAGAGAAGTGGTAGACAAGGAGACCTGAAACATTATGAAGAAATACCAGGAGTATCAGGTTAATAAGTACATCAGCAATATGTCTGATATCATTTTATGTTAACCATTTAGTAACAACCAATTTCTATTAAGTATAATAAAAAAAAAAGAAGTGCATCCCTTTGCCAAGCTGTATCATGCTGTTGTGGCTGTGCTGGCTCGTCACACCAGTATGATCTCCAGCTCAGTCACAGCCACAGCCTGCATACCAGACTGTGGTTGGTGGAGTGAACATGCTGACATCCTTGTCCTGCAGTGGACCGAACATGGGAAATCCAGTCCAATATAATATTGTCAGTGAATCAGAATGAACTTCTTCATTTATCAATCAAAGTCTTAGTGAATATTTTCTGATAATGCACTCCAGAATATAGTTATCTTAATAGTTTTCCTTTTCATCTTTCCACATTTTTGAATTATTAAATATGAAATTGATCAAAGTCATAATTTTGTAAAATGTGTTTCGTATTTAAATTCCAGATCAAAATATATATAAAAACAATGATGCATCTACATCAAAAGATTCCAGTGAAGAAACTCCAGTGAAACATGTCTAATTATGAATTATCCCCATTGTAAATATAAGATATAGAGTGTTCAGTACACACATAAGCATAAACATAAGGGCATGCACATTGTTCAATTAATATAGTGTTTAGCAATATACATTATCAGAGCTAAGATAGTCTTATACACAGCAGTCATTTCACACTTTCCCTTTCCTTTTTTCTACATGAATATGTGACATGTGCATCACCAGTCAATATTGAAGTTAACATCTTAACATGGTCTTTTGTTTCGGTTCTTCAACCAATCAGATTCTCACTTACAGGCAGCAAGAAATTGCTGACAAAGATAAGGATTTGCATTATTGATGTTATTAAATGAAACGATTTTGTTACGTTAAACTAAAGACTATTTAAATATATATTTATAAATATGTAAATAATGAACAAACATCTTAGAGGATAAATACACGCCGAATATTATTTGATGGATATATTTCCTCAAGCATACAACTTCCATAACACACACGAACCTTATCCTAGCAGCAGACTATCTGCCTGACGTGCTACACTACTCCATCAACATACAGCCATTGTCACACCATTACAGCAGCACGTACAATGGATCTTTCTACAATAAATCTTTCTATTCTCACTGAATAACCAATGATATAATTATTGAAGAGGTAAGTTTCTATTTAATCTTTTATAATCTTATTTGATGTAATAAGTGTTGCTGAGTGTTTTAGATATTGTTCTAACATATCTGATATGAACAAAAGAACAAAGGGCCTGATCACACATTTTACCTTACCTTGTCCATATTGTTCTATGTCACTAATATTTGGAAGTTGTTTATTGGAATGCTTAATATTAAAATTTTTTTTTAATTAAAACAATATTTTATGTCTATTTAGTATTTGTAGTAATTGTATTGATTAGTAACATTCAACAACAATTTATATGATATGATGTAGCAGTGTATGTTTGTTTTTGTTTTTTGGAAGATATAATGAGCTTATTTTGTAGATGGTGATATAATGGTTATTTTAAGTTGTTGTTTTTTGAATAAAATATGAAGAATTATAGTAGTGTGTTTAAATCTGGTCATAGTGTATTGATTATCATCATTTATGATGTAATGATAAATTTGAGTTTTTTGGTTAACAATAATGGCAGACATATTAGAACTCACCTCTATCGGGAAGTGAACGGTAATGGTAGCATGTTGAAGATAACAATACTGTGAAAAAGCTCCACCTAGAAATAATGGACTATAGATAATACCATTTATATTGTGTATATATTTATATGGCAGCCATTGTAAATATAATTCAACATGACTTCTTATTTTAGTTCCTTCTAAAATTTTTGGCATAATCTGTTTATTTTTCCACCATGTTTTACACTAATGTTTGCTAGTTGTTAGCTGTGAATTTTTCTTTGAATTTCACAGTTTATAAACTTCTGTTATTTTTTGACTGAATTTTTAAATTAGTTTTTAACATATATAATGTATAAAAGCTACAGTGAAAACCATAAATCTATGTCTTTAACTTTGTATATTTATATTTTTTGTAATGTCTTATGTCTATATGTTATTGCTTGATTTCTTTTTAACTGTTATTGATCCTTGGGCTTCAGAGTCTGCCAGCTGTTCTTCACCACCACTTGAACCCAAATGTTACACTTGCTTTTGTTTCTTACCAACATTTTGTAACTCCCCCTTTTCCCTTATTCCTTCTCTCCTTCTAATTTGAGACGCTGCTATATCAAATATACTATGTACCCCTGCCAAGTCACAGTGCTATTGCTAAGCTATATATAACATTTGCTCATATTCTGTAACTTTCTCTTTGAAGTGTTTCTAGAACTGTTTTTGAATGAAAGCTTATCATTTGTATATATGTGACTAATTAGTCACATATATTTTATCTCTTATGCCAGCCATGTACTGGATAAATTTGATTAGATTGATATTGTTTCTGAAGAATTAGAACTTTGCAAAGACCAGAAGGCTTCAGTTAGGAGTAATTTCTAGAGCATTGTTATTCTTGGGAAAGAAAGATTCTGCAAATTGTCAATGACTCTGACAAGTTGACCCTACCAAAATTACCTTCAAATTATCTGGCAAAATTACGTTCCAAAGATACAATAACGTGTTTCAGCACATGATTTTTGTATCAAGAATGTTGCAAAGCAAAGACAGAAACGAGATTGTACATAGTTTTGCTGAATATTTTGTTTGCAGTGTTGAGGTGAAATCTTCAAATATTATCAATCGGTGTAGAGTCGAAGGGAAGGCGGTTTCTCTCATTTTTTAATGTCATGTAAACTAGGATAATTCTGTGGACAGTTACATTTCCCAACAATAGAAATGGATTAAGTGATTAAAGATGGTATTATCTCACTGTCACTATAAACCAGTTATTCTACCAAGTGCAGTATATTTCCCATGTTATAGGTAAGAGTGTAAAACTATAGTCACTGTTTCTTCAAATTTCAAGCAAAAAAAGATGTTAACAATTATAAAAGACATGCAGGAATATAATTTAATATGGCCTGAGAATTATTCACAGTAATGAACTATTTGAAAATTACGCCAACATAAATTTGTAAAACTTTGTGCGAGAGTCAATAAGGCATCATTTAATCAACTGAAAGATAAATATTTTGTATGATTTTGCAACAGAATTAGCCTTCCGTTTTAACTCGTAAACTATGCTTTATTATTTTCAAATATCTCTTATTTAGTTTTTACAAGGGACGTAACTCAAGTAATACTTAAAGATGGAACTCAGTTTGTACATCAGGCTCGATGTAAAAAATTTATGGTGCACTCAAAGACGTTTTTTTTCATTATTTTTTTTTTAGTATGTGTAGAAATATAATATTTGGTTTAGAGCTAAACTTAACATACACTTTGCTTGAATTTGAAAGATGAATGAAATGTTAGAAACAAGCAATATTATATTTAGATAAAATAAATATAGGTGCAGATATGGCCCTGTGGGCTAGAGACTTGCTTTGCAATCGTATGGTTTGAGGTTCAAATAGATAAGCAGATAGTTTGAAATTAATTGTTATTTTTCTTTCCTTCTTAGAAACTATTATGAAAGAGGAAACAGTAAGATCTTCAGATATTGTAAATTTTATTGTAAAATCAATATGGGAGACTTTTGCAAGGAAGATTCAATGGAACTGAATATAAATATAACTAGGCTTAGCCCTTTAACATTCAAACTGGCCAGATCTGGCCTCTCACACCTACCCTACAATGTCATTCTAACGTTAAATAGACACAAATCTTGAAGCTACTAAGTGATGCAAGATTAATTCAAAACATGTATTTCATTGACAGAGTAATCTGAATACTACATGGTTAATATATTGAATATTCATAGGAAACCTTAGAATACAGTGTCCCTTCCATTGCCCTCAATGCTCTACTGAGCTAGACCCTACGTTCACTAAACTCAAATCTCTTTCTCTCTCTATCTCTCTCTCTCTCTCTCTCTCTCTCTTGCAATCTTGCAATCTTTGGAAGCCTGCTATAGTATGTCCTATTTCTTAAAAAGGTCCGTCCTGGCTCTTGTCCTTAATGCCCTCACTTCCAGTATTCCAAATGTGATGGAGACAATTCTTCACAGCTACCTTTTCTTTGAACACCTTGAATTCTCCTCTCCCTTTCCTTTTTAATAACCACAAGAACAGCTTTCATAAAACCAAATCTGCTAGTGACCTACTCTTTTATTTTGCTCACCCTTGAGAAACTTGGTGAAAATTGTATTGTTGCACCTGACATTCAGCTGTGTCTCAGGAACACAAAACCTCAACCAAAACAGTTGGCCGACTGGTTCCAGTCATCTGTTTCTCTCATAGACTTCCTTTTGGATTTCACCATTACAGTGTGTACTAATGGAACTCTCTCTCTCTGACCAACTCTCTATCTACACTGGTGTGCTTCAAGGTTTGGTCTAGTAGCCACCTACACAACACTTCCTCAGTGACCCGTTTAACTATGCGGGTGACTAACCCGTACACTACCATACCACATATTTTGAGCGTCTCAATTGTGATTCTGGATGGACCAAGGGCTTTCTCAGTTTTTATGGTTTTAATTGCCTTATCTACCATACTGCTGTCCACTAGGATGGCTGGTCCCTTTGTTGGGTATATATATATATATATATATATATATATATATATATTTATATGTGCATGTTTTAATTGTATGTTAAAATCAAACAGTATTGTAACTAATGAAATGTATTTATATTTTAGGTTCAGTCTCTGACACCCCTTGACATATTTAAACAATACCAACATACAACAGCAATATGTTATTGTTGTTGTCTATTGTATTATCAATGGTCCACTGTGTCCTGACCATAGACCTTACCTACCATGTGGAAGAAGAGAGAAGTCCAGGAACATATGTAGCAGATATTGCTGCTGATTCTAAACTTTTAGACAATGTTAAACCATCTGACCAACATTTGATAACATTCAGTCAATTCAAACGAAAGGTGGCACAGTTATTTAATATCACCAAAACAGGTAAACTGTACACTGCTCAGACACTGGATGCAGAAGATCTCTGTACATTCAACAAAGAATGTTCTAGAACTGTGAAGGTTGTTGTCAATAAAGGAACAAGTGTTTCGAAAATATTAAAAATCAAAATAGTAATAGAAGACATCAATGACCATGAACCTAAGTTTCCAAAAAATACAGTGTATATAGAATTTGGTGAAGATGATCGTAAAGGATCAAAAAGATCGTTACCAAATGCCATAGACAAAGATGTAGGATTTCAAAATTCCTTAATACAATATAAATTAAAATCAAAGAATGGAGAACCATTCTCTCTATCGGTGTCTAAAAGAGCTGATGGTATTTCTTCTCTTAAAATAGTTTTAAAAGAATCATTAGACAGAGAAATCAAAGACACATATTTATTACAAGTCATAGCTAAGGATGGAGGTTCACCAGCAAAACAAGGTGTTTTAAATATAAATATTTCTATAACAGATTTAAACGACAACCCACCAGAGTTTTCTAAACCTCTTTATAATGTATCCATACAAAGTACACATCACAAATCTAAACCCATCATTGTTTTGTCTGTGACTGATGCTGATTCTGGTGAAAATGGTAAAATTACTTTCCATTTCAGTCCAAAGACATCAGGTCTAGCCAAAAGCTATTTTCAATTAAATGAAACAAGTGGGGAAATTTTATTAAGTAAATATACAAGTTTAGGAAAAAAGAAAGCATATGAACTCTTTGTTGAGGCTAGAGATGGAGGCAGCCCTCCTCTCATTTCTATAGCAACTGTTTTGGTAAATGTTATCAACCAACACAATAATCCTCCATCTATTGATATTGATTATGTTTCTGCAATCAATGACAACACAGCTACCATTTCTGAAGACATCAAAGTCGGTAGTTTCATTGCTTATGTGATGGTCACCGACAACGATGTGGGACAAAATGGAGAGGTTAGCTGTGATATCAAACATGATACATTCAAACTACAGTCAATGGGATCTAAAGAATATAAAATCATTCTAAACAAACCAGTGGACAGAGAAACACAAGGACACTATAACATTCCTGTCTCGTGTCAAGATAAAGGATTACCTCCTCTGAAAAGTGTTAAAACCCTCTCTATCCAAGTGACGGACATCAATGATGTACAACCACAGTTTACCAAAGATACATTCCAATTCCTCACCTATGAAAACAAAGATAAAGACTTCCCTATTGGTTTTGTCAATGCCACTGACCCTGATCTTGGATCTGCTGGACAACTCACATATTCTCTGCTGCGTAAAGAAAAATCCAATCTACCATTTCTCATCACCAGTTATGGCTTCATTTCAGCCACCATGTCATTGGACAGAGAGAAACAAGATGTGTATAAGTTTGAGGTTTTTGTCAAAGATAACGGAAGCCCATCTCTGAATGACACAGCAAATGTTGTTGTTGAGATTCTAGATCAAAATGACAATGCTCCCTATTTTACATATCCTAGTAGTGACCCTTACACCCTGAATGTGCAGTACCATCCGCAGAGTAAGAGTGACATCACAGTTTTGAGAGCCTCTGATGGGGACAGTGGAAACAATGCTTTCCTCAGATATGCAATCGTACAAGGCAATGATAAACAGTTGTTTAGTATGAACTCACACAGTGGTGCTTTATCATTCTCCAGACAAGTTTATCTAAATGATGCTGGAAGTTATGAGCTGGTGTTTGTTGTGAAGGACAGTGGTAGTCCAGTTCAGTCGTCAACAACTAGTGTCACTTTGGTATTGGCTGTTAGTAACGAGACATCACCAATGTCGAAGAGTGGACCTTTACAATCTTCGGGTAGGGTCCATATGACATGGGTTATTATCATTGTATCCTCAGCAGTAATAATATCAGTGGCTATTGTTGTTTCTATAACACTGTGTATTATGAAATGCATTAAACACAGAGATATCACAGCAGCTGCTGCAACAAAGACTACAGCATACCAAGGTAGAGCAGAGATGAAACAATTGTTGTACCAGACTAACACTTCTGTTGCTATGTCAAGGAATGCAGAAGAGATGGTGAAAAGGAATATCTATTCTGAGAGATCCAAGAGCGAATGTTATGCAGAAGGTCAGCTGCGGAACAAATATGAATCTTCAGTTCAGTCAAGAACTTTACCAAAACCTACCCCAGTAAGTGGAAACATTATAATATTTTCTCTCTCTTCACTGTATATGTAAAAAAGGAACAATGAAATCTCTTTGAATATGTTTTAACTTCAATGATACATTCCACTATTAAATTGTTCTCTGTCCATGTTGATTGTAACTTCCATTGTTTGGTGTCTCCTCACATTTCTTTATCGTTTGTTTGTCAACAGAAATACTGTCAACCTGTTGTGGTGACATCAAGTGATGATGCTGTGGAAGATAATGCTGCTATGGTTTGTAACTATACATCAGATACAATGTCATCTAAGAGAAGTGGTAGACAAGGAGACCTGAAACATTATGAAGAAATACCAGGAGTATCAGGTTAGTAATTACAATGTATATATTTTGCTTCATCATCTAGAATATAGACATCTCATAATTACTATTTCATCATCATCATCATTATCATTGTTTAACATCTGCTTTCCATGCTGGCATAGGTTGGACGGTTTGACTGAGGACTGGCGAGCCAGATGGCTGCACCAGGCTCCAATCTCATCTGGCAGAATTTCTTCCTAACGCCAACCACTCAGAGATTGTAGTGGGTGCTTTTACGTGCCAAATAGAATTTCTTTTGCAGCCTAAAATAATGTAATGTAATTTTGGTTTTGTTTTTATATATAAATATATATATGCTAATATATTTGTAAAATCTATAATTTGTCTAAATTCCAGATCAAAATATATATAAAAACAACGATTCATCTACATCAAAAGATTCTAATGAAGAAACACCAGTGAAACATGTATAATTGTAGTACTGAAATAACCCAACCAATTGTATGTATGTATAATATCTGTACATACACAATCTCATATATACATGGTGTATTTTCTGTACAATATAGCAGTATAGATGTAAAGATGAGGGTGTCAAGTAATGAACAATGCTTCAGATAACTAAATATATAAGTTCTATAAATTAATAGCTTTCTTTCAGTCTGTATTAGTTTCTGTACAATAATCATCGTATATTTGTTTTTCAAAAAGTTTTTCGTTAAGCACGAAAAACTTTTTTTTTTTTTTAATTTTTACTAAATAATGCAGTTTATGAATCCAAATATTGACACATGATTATAATTCTCTGAAGATAATTATCTAATCAACCCGAAACTTTGTTTGCAGACCATAAAAACAGTCACTTTAGTGAGATATTCTAGTTGCAAGCTGCCTAAATACTTCATTGTCTTTCATTCCTATTGAAGTCAATGGAATAATAATAATAATAATAATTGTTTCTAAGAAAGCACAAAGCCAAAAGTTTGGTTGGGTAGGTTAGGTCAAATATATCATCTCAAATATTCTGCTGGTATTATATCTTATCAATCCCAGAAGGATGAAAGGCACAATTGACCTCTGCAGATTTTGAACTCTGAATGAGTCATAAAGAATAATGCAAAGCTTTTTATTCCGATGTATAACAGAATTAAGGTAAAGGGACAAAATGACTTGCAGTTTTCCTTTTAGTTCTTTCCATTCTGAAATGAAATCCCATCAATGCTAACCTTTCTTTTTATCCTGTCAAGATCAATTAAATAAAGTACTAGCCAATTACTGGGGTTGATGATATCAGATATCATCCCCATCTTCTCAAAATTGTTGTACCTAAATCAGAAGCCATTATTATGGATGGTGGCAAGCTGGAAGAATCTTTAGAGCATTGGGGAAAAAAACATCTTATAGCATCTCCTGGCTCTTTACATACTGGATTCAATTCCTCTCAGGATCAAACATTCGCATCAATGGTGTTCACAAAACCCATACCTCTCAAAATTGCTGGCCTGTACCAAAATGAGAAATCATTATCATCATCATCATTTATAACGTTTGTTTTATTATGTGGCCATCTAGAGATAACCATCTTGTTTAACATTGACACTTTCAGAAGTATTTGTAATTATAGCTACATTATACCTTTAATTCTAAGTGTAAGCAGTATTTCAGAAATTGTAAATCATAATGTCATATATTCTTGTGACAATATATAAACATTCTCATTGAAATATAAATGCATATAAATTTCCATGACGACACTAGCATTGAATTTTAGGAGCAAGGTAATTCAACATAAAGATAGTTATAATGGCAATAAAGTTTATGAAAAAGAATGAACATCACACAGTCTCACTTTTTTCCATGTACAAATTTAAAGTATTTGTCTAATAAAATCAATGTAAAAGAGAAGATTGTCATTGGTCTTCTGTTTAGGTCATTCAGCCAATCAGATTCTCACTAAAACACAGAAAGAAATCACTAACAAAGATATGCATTCACATTACTGATGTTCTTAAACCAAACAATTATGTATAAATCTAGAATATTACTGCTTTTGAAATATATATCGACATAGATATATGTAAATAGTTATTGATAACAGTAAACAAACACCATCTTTGAGGATAAATACATGCAGAATATTATTACATGGATGTACTCCCACAAAACATACAACTTCAATGACACATGCAGCCCTCTCCTAGCAGCAGACTATCTGCCTGACGTGCTACACTACTCCATCAACATACAGCCATTGTCACACCATTACAGCAGCACGTACAATGGATCTTTCTACAACAATACATCTTTCTATTCTCACTGAATAACCAATGATATAATTATTAAAGAGGTAAGTTTCTATTTAATCTTTCATAATCTTATTTGATGTAATAAATCTCATTTAATGTTTAAGATATTCTAACATATTTATTATTAACAAGAGAACAAAGAGATTGAACAATAATACACTCATATTTTACATTAATTTTGTCCATCTTGTTTAACATATAGATGTAATTGATTAAAAGGTTTAATAGTTTTCTTCTATTGAAACAATATTATCTATGCATGCATAATACTTGCTAAAGATATTTCAGGTTTGGTCATTCTACCTTTGAGTATATCTAGGACTGTAATCTACACGTTTTCTGTTTCCATTTTAAGACTGTAGTGTGCAAGTTGAGAGAATCTGGCTGGCATTTCTAGCAAGTCTGGTGATTATGCAGAAGTACCCTCAATTGTACCTATTGCAATATATGTTTGTGTTAGTGTAAGAAGAAGGCTGTAATACTGTCCCTACATAGTAAATGGTATATTTAACAAGTTTAGGGATTTGCTATAAAAAAGAAGTGTGCTGCAGTTTGTCTCAATCTGCTCTTACTGTACAGATTATTATCTGTGATGAGCTAACAGTATGTTAAAGATTTTGGTTGGAATAATGGCAGCCATATTAGGATTTGTAGCTGTTATGGGGTGAAGAGATATGGTGGCAGCTTATATGAGACAATAAAAAGAGAACAGTGAGTTCTGTTTGAAGTTGACAGAATATGAACAATACAGTACATATATATATTTTTTATTAGCTTACAAAGCATACTTGGAAGATATAATTATACATAATTTGTTTTTGAACATATCTTCCAAATTTACTTCCTTTCATAATTTATTTATAAAACTGTCAAAATTTTTTAATTGTATTTTATGCTAATCTCGCCAATATTTAATTACAAATTTTTGTTAGATTTTGTTAATTTTTTAAGCTAATATTTTACAGAAATTTAAGTTGAGTATTTTAGATATTAATTAGGTTTAAAATTCAAATTAAAAACCATTCACAAGCATCATCAATATCATCTCATTGTCAGATGTGTTTTGTAATGTTGTATGTCCATATATATTTTGGTATAAATTGCTACTATTAATAATATCTAATCTTCAAATTTTGTGGTTTCTCTGAATTTCAGTTAAGATTATTACACTTTAGTCTTTGTTTTTCCCAAATGTTTCAGTGTTCTTATTAACCAATCCTTGTCACTCATTCTCTTGTCAGTCTTCTAATCTGAGAGTCTTTTATCATTGATTGACTTTTATACTTCTCTACGTTGAATGATACAAATATTTATCTTTAAAATGTCTATTGCAAAGATGTCTTAAACTGCCAGGAGCAGAAAATCTCTCAAGATGTGAAATTAATTATAAGCTAACATACTTCGTTTAGTCAACCAGACAGAATTTTTAATCCGTGAGACTTCAACTTGACTGAAGAAAAGGAAAGTCAAGTAAATAACCATTTTTTTTCTCAAGGAAGGCAAGGGGAAAACTTGAGAATATAAATTGATTGCAATTTCAAGAGAGACATGCTACTGTGAATGAGTCTGCTTTTTTTTGTAAGACATTTTTGTAAGATTGCTGACAAATGGTGATGACTTTCCTTTTCATTATGAATTTAATTTCAAATGGTTAAAAATTGTTTTGGATTACTGTGTATATTAGCCCAAATGTAACTGTATGCTCTTGATGCATAAACACCCTTGGGAAATGTTCCATTAACATCATTTTAAATTACAATTGATTGGTAGTGAATAGCATTCACAAATAATTGTAATTTCTCAAAATCATTCTATTATGTGGTGTGTTTGACTACTTTGTTGAGGTGTTTAATTAGATGGAAACACGTCCAGAATAGTTGCTTTATTTAACAATGATTGAATCTAACTCCCCATTGCTTGTTTCCATGTAATTTTAAATCAGTTCAGAGTTCAGAGTTGCTCTTTAGCCTTTTTTGAAAAATAAAGTTTTCATCAGTGCTAATGACAGAGGCATAAAGTTAACAGTGAATGGAAGTTATTAAACTTTAGATATTGTGGACTATTATAGATCACAACTCACTACAAAAATCAGATCATATTGGACTACATTGTGATGGATATATACGTGAAAGTTCTTTGGGTTTTCTTTATCAGTCCTATTATTTCTGCTATAAAAATATTCAAATCCTACCTTTGGTTATTCAAATTGTGATGGGGTATGTAGTGGTTTTGTTTTACGGTTTTGTAGAAACATTGACTAGTAAATTATTAATTTGTGCTTTAATCTTCATATGTAAAATAATAATTCCATATTTTAAACTGTGGTTTATTTATAAGAATATCTAATCAATTAAATGATTTCTAATTTTAGGTTCAATCCTCAAAACATCTGATATCTTTACCACAGCGACAAAATGTTGCTCTCATTGACTATTATATTGTCAATAATCCACTGTGTCCTGACCATAGACCTTACATATCATGTGGAAGAAGAGAGAAGTCCAGGAACATATGTAGCAGACATTGCTGCTGATTCTAAACTTTTAGACAATGTTAAACCATCTGACCAACATTTGATAACATTCAGTCAATTCAAACGAAAGGTGGCACAGTTATTTAATATCACCAAAACAGGTAAACTGTACACTGCTCAGACACTGGATGCAGAAGATCTATGTACATTCAACAAAGAATGTTCCAGAACTGTTAAAATTATTATAAAGAAAGTGGATAGTTTCACAAAAATATTAAAAGTCAAAATAGTGATAGAAGACATTAATGACCATGAACCGGAGTTTCCAGAAAAACAAATCACTCTACATTTTGGGGAAGGTGATGGGAGAGGAATGAAAAAGTCAATTCCAAATGCCATAGACAAAGATATTAGTTACCAAAATTCTTTCATTGAATACAAACTTAAAAAATCTGATGATTCATTTTCCCTGTCAGTTTCTAAAAGAGCTGATGGTATTTCCTCATTAAACATTGTTTTAAAAGAGAAATTAGACAGAGAGATAAAAGATAAATATAATTTAGAAGTTATTGCTAAAGATGGAGGTTCTCCATCTAAACAGAGTGTGTTAAATGTTGTGATTGTTGTTGAAGATGAGAATGATAATCCACCTGTATTTTCAAAACCGCTTTATAATATTTCAATTAGAACCACACACGACAAAACCAAACCTATTCTTTCTTTGTCAGTAACAGACGAAGATATTGGATCAAACAGTAAAATTACTTTCCATTTCAGCCCCAAAACTTCTGATTTAGCAAAGAAATATTTTGAATTGGATGAAAAGACTGGCAAAGTATTTTTATCTAGAATTTCTAGTTTGAATGAAAAAACATCTTTTGAATTATTCATTGAAGCCAGAGACGGGGGTAGTCCTCCAATCAGTTCTATAGCGACTGTTCTGATAAATGTTATCAACCAACACAACAATCCTCCATCTATTGATATTGATTATGTTAATGCAATCAATGACAACACAGGTACGATTTCTGAAAAGATCAAAGTTGGTAGTTTCATTGCTTATGTGATGGTCACCGACAACGATGTGGGACAAAATGGAGAGGTCAGCTGTGATATCAAACATGATACATTCAAACTACAGTCAATGGGATCTAAAGAATATAAAATCATTCTAAACAAACCAGTGGACAGAGAAACACAAGGACACTATAACATTCCTGTCTCGTGTCAAGATAAAGGATTACCTCCTCTGAAAAGTGTTAAAACCCTCTCTATCCAAGTAACGGACATCAATGATGTACAACCACAGTTTACCAAAGATACATTCCAATTCCTCACCTATGAAAACAAAGATAAAGACTTCCCTATTGGTTTTGTCAATGCCACTGACCCTGATCTTGGATCTGCTGGACAACTCACATATTCTCTGCTGCGTAAAGAAAAATCCAATCTACCATTTCTCATCACCAGTTATGGCTTCATTTCAGCCACCATGTCATTGGACAGAGAGAAACAAGATGTGTATAAGTTTGAGGTTTTTGTCAAAGATAACGGAAGCCCATCTCTGAATGACACAGCAAATGTTGTTGTTGAGATTCTAGATCAAAATGACAATGCTCCCTATTTTACATATCCTAGTAGTGACCCTTACACCCTGAATGTGCAGTACCATCCGCAGAGTAAGAGTGACATCACAGTTTTGAGAGCCTCTGATGGGGACAGTGGAAACAATGCTTTCCTCAGATATGCAATCGTACAAGGCAATGATAAACAGTTGTTTAGTATGAACTCACACAGTGGTGCTTTATCATTCTCCAGACAAGTTTATCTAAATGATGCTGGAAGTTATGAGCTGGTGTTTGTTGTGAAAGACAGTGGTAGTCCAGTTCAGTCGTCAACAACTAGTGTCACTTTGGTATTGGCTGTTAGTAACGAGACATCACCAATGTCGAAGAGTGGACCTTTACAATCTTCGGGTAGGGTCCATATGACATGGGTTATTATCATTGTATCCTCAGCAGTAATAATATCAGTGGCTATTGTTGTTTCTATAACACTGTGTATTATGAAATGCATTAAACACAGAGATAACACAGCAGCTGCTGCAACAAAGACTACAGCATACCAAGGTAGAGCAGAGATGAAACAATTGTTGTACCAGACTAACACTTCTGTTGCTATGTCAAGGAATCCGGAAGAGATGGTGAAAAGGAATATCTATTCTGAGAGATCCAAGAGTGAATGTTATGCAGAAGGTCAGCTGCGGAACAAATATGAATCTTCAGTTCAGTCAAGAACTTTACCAAAACCTACCCCAGTAAGTGGAAACATTATAATATTTTCTCTCTCTTCACTGTATATGTAAAAAAGGAACAATGAAATCTCTTTGAATATGTTTTAACTTCAATGATACATTCCAATATTAAATTGTTCTCTATCCATGTTGATTGTAACTTCCATTGTTTGGTGTCTCCTCACATTTCTTTATGATTCGTTTGTCAACAGAAATACTGTCAACCTGTTGTGGTGACATCAAGTGATGATGCTGTGGAAGATAATGCTGCTATGGTTTGTAACTATACATCAGATACAATGTCATCTAAGAGAAGTGGTAGACAAGGAGACCTGAAACATTATGAAGAAATACCAGGAGTATCAGGTTAGTAACTATTCTGTTGTTTTTTTCATCTCAGATGTGGAGTATCAGGTCAGCAAGTACATTGGTTATATTCTACGTTTTCATCTGGAATGTACATATTTAATAAGATCTTGTAAATATGATTTTTATTGTCATGTAAATTTATATCATATTTTTCTGGTTTTACCTTTGTATATATATGTATATATATATGTATATATGTTAATATCTATTTTATATCTAAATTGCAGATCAAAATATATATAAAAACAAAGATACATCAATAAGAGATTCTAGTGAGGAAACACCAGTGAAACATGTGTAATTTTACTATTGAAGTGACATAACTACCTTTCTTTATGTATATATAATATCTGTACATAAAACGTCTCATATATACATTGTTTATATTCTGTAATATAAAGCTGTGTATGTCTCTGTAAAACAGGACTGTCAATAAATGGGCAATGACTTGATTACGATGTCTAGAGTTCTGTAAATAAATAGCTTCCTTTCAGTCCATATCAGTTTCTGTACTATAATCGTATTTTATAAACTACTTTAGTTTAATGAAGCATTATAATCTATTCTTTTTATTTTTGACTAAATAATGCAAATCATCAATTTAAATATAGGCACAGCTGCGATTCCTAGAAGATAATTATAGTGAATTTAATTGATCTGTTTACTTAAATGGTCTTTTCGTTTGTTGACTATAAAATAAGACATTCGCTTTCAGTGAGATATTCCATTTGAAAGTTACCTTAATACTTCACTGTCTCATTCTTTTGGGGTTGATGATATATAAAGATAATAATACTTGTTTCTAGGAAGGCCCAAAGCCAAAAATTTGGAGAGGTAAATTCGATAAAATATATCATCTCTAATACTTTGCTGATAATTCATTTTATCAGCTCCAGGATCTTAAAAAGCAGAATTGTCCTCAGCCGGTTTTGAACTCTGAATATAAAGAGGCATAAATACAATACCATGCATTTTGTCTCATGCACAGCAGAATCATTAGGACTTCAGAAAGCATTCCTTCTGCTAAGGTCCACTTTACCTTTCAAATTTTTGTTGTCAATAAAATAAAGTACAAATTAAGTCCTGGGGCCAATGGTATTGACTGACTTCCTTGCTTCCCTCAAAATTGTTTGCCTTCTGCCTAAATCAGAAAAAAATTGTTATTATTATCATTAAGGTGGTGAACTGGCAGAATCGTTAGCACACCAGGCAAAATGCTTAACAGTATTTCATCTCACGTTCTGAGTTCAAATTCCACCGAGGTCGACTTTGCCTTTCATTCTTTCAGGGTTGATACAATAAGTACCAGTTGAGTACTGGAGTCAATGTAATCGACCATCCCCCTCCCCCAAATTTCTATGGTAGAAAGGATTATTATTACTGATGAGGTGGTGAGCTGGCAGAATCATCAGCCAAACAACATGCTGAGTGGTATTTTGTCCATCATTACGTTGAGTTCAAATTCCATCGAGGTTGACTTTGCCTTTCATTCTTTTGGGGTCGATAAATTAAGTACCATTTGCTTACTGGGGTCGATCTAATCGACAGGCCCCCTCCCCAAAAATTTCGGGCCTTGAGCCTAGAGCAGAAAAGAATATATAAACATTCTTATTGAAGCATAAATAAATATAAATATAATGAGAATTTTAACATTCAATTCTAAGAGAAATATACTTCTGTATAGAAATAATTATTAATGTTTGTAATCATCATGAGAAAGAATGAACATCATGCAATCTCACTTTCTTCCTTATAAAAGTCCAGTGTGTTTTGCCAAGAAAGAGAACATCTTCATTGGTCCTTCTGGTTAGGTCATTCAACCAATCAGATCCTCAGTAAAACATAGAAAGAAATCACTTACAAAGAATAGCATTTACAATACTCGTGTTACTAAGCCAAATAATTTTGTCGTGTTTCATGACACAATATTGCAGCTATTTGAATATATATCCATATATTTGTAAATAGTAAACATCATCTTTAAGAATAAATACATACAGAATACTATTAGATGTACTCCCACAAACATACAACTTCAATAATACAGCTTCAATAACACATGCAACCCTCTCCTAGCAGCAGACTATCTGCCTGACGTGCTACACTACTCCATCACCATACAGCCATTGTCACACCATTACAGCAGAACGTACAATGGATCTTTCTACAACAATACATCTTTCTATTCTCACTGAATAACCAATGATATAATTATTAAAGAGGTAAGTTTCTATTTAATCTCTTATAATCTTATTTGATATTATAAATCTCACTGAATCTGCTAGATTTGTTCTTGTATATTCAATATTAACAAAGAGAACAAAGACATTGAATATATGACATGTTTTCTATAGTAATTTTGTTCATATTATATATATATATACTTTTATTCTTTTATATGTTTTAGCTTTGATTAGATGTTGTCAGCCAAATGTTTTAATATTCTATTGTATTGAAGCAATATTACCAATATGTGTATAATATTTGTTACATATATTGGTTATTAACAGTAGAGATTAGTGTATAATGTTAATGGTTGCTGTTATTTAACGTTATGTCAGACCTGGTTGAGGAAAGTTATGATGAAAGACATCCTAGCTTGATCATCTAATCTTTCATAGTATCTACTGGTATAATGTCTATTTCTTCCTTTCTATTTTAAGACAGATTTGAGAGGATCTGACTATTGTTTCTAGCCAGTTAAATGATTATGCAGAGGCAACCTCATTTGTGGTTTTGTAGTTTTCTGTTGATATAAGGAAGATCTACTTTTCTGTCTATATAGTAAATGGTATATTTGACAAGTTTAGGGATTTGCTATATATAAGAAGTGTGCTGCAGTTTGTCTCAATCTGCTCTTACTGTACAGATTATTATCTGTGATGAGCTAACAGTAGGTTAAAGATTTTGGTTGGAATAATGGCAGCCATATTAGGATTTGTAGCTGTTATGGGGTGAAGAGATATGGTGGCAGCTTATATGAGACAATAAAAAGAGAACAGCGAGTTCTGTCTGAAGTTGACAGAATATGAACAATACAGTACATATATATATATTTTGTTAGCTTACAAAGCATACTTGGAAGATATAATTATACATAATTTGTTTTTGAACATATCTTCCGACTTTACTTCCTTTCATAATTTATTTATAAAACTGTCAAAATTTTTTAATTGTATTTTATGCTAACCTTGCCAATATTTAATTACAAACTTTTGTTAGATTTTGTTAATTTTTGAAGCTAATATTTTTTGCAGAAATTTAAGTGGATGATTATTTTAGATATTAATTAGGTTTAAAATTTTAAAAAAATATTCATCAACATCATCATTTTCATTATCATGTCACAGTTTCACAATATTGTATTTTCGTATGTGATTTTATATAAATTACTTAAACTATAATAATTAATATCTAGTCATCAAATTGTTTGGTTGTCCTGAATTTCTTCTTAGACTGTTGAATTTTAGCCTTTGTTTTTGACAAACTTTTCAGTCTTCAAATTAACTCACTCGTTAATAGAGTGATGGTTGGAAAGTAGTTTGTTTAAAATATACAATGGCTGATAATGAGTTTTAGAGAACTGCCGACCCTGACCTACACAATTATTGACTTCAAATTCAGTAGAGACTCTTTCTACTTAAGAATTCTTATTTTTTCTCGGAAGTAAAGTAAATGAGCAGAAGAGGCTATAGGAACAACAATGAGCAAATAATGTAATGTTTATTGGAAAGTGAATGGGAGGCTTCCAGAAACTGAAACTGGAAAAGCAACAGGGTTGAATGTAAATATAATCAGGTTTCAGGTATTAGATATTTGTAGGAACCACTTCAGTATTTATGGTGATTATAATGCAAGAAAGTAGGAAATGGTTTAATATTATATCAACAGTAAAACAGAGGGATGTATAAAATATGACAGTAATTTGACTGTTGTGTTATTTATGATGACAAATTTTTATACAAATGAATAACAATAGATTGCTCATACATAAAACTAACGTTTAAGGGAATAAGTAAAGCACTGAATATTGTGTATTGTTACAAATTTGAATTAACTAAACAATCTACATTATCACAGACTAAATTTTTGTAGTTTTATAGGTGATAGATTTTTTGATGAGTCTTTATTTTTTTTTTGTAAAGTTATATAATTAATTCCAGTTTGGTTAATCAAATGTTTCATGCAATATGAAGTTGTTTATTTTTTTCAGTTTTTTAGAAACATTCATACAAAAAGTACTCATTTCCTCTTAAATCTTCATATGTAAAAATAATATATTCTTATATTGGTAAGGTTTCAATGCTAATTGTGTACGTAAAACTGTGGTTCATTTTTATATTGACTAATGAAGTGAATGCATTTTTGTTTTAGGTTCAGTCATCATAACTAGGCATTTTTAAGCAGTACCAGCATTTAACAACAACAGCAACATGATACTGTCATTGTCTGTTGTATTATCAATGGTCCACTGTGTCCTGACCATAGACCTTACCTACCATGTGGAAGAAGAGAGAAGTCCAGGAACATATGTAGCAGACATTGCTGCTGATTCTAAACTTTTAGACAATGTTAAACCATCTGACCAACATTTGATAACATTCAGTCAATTCAAACGAAAGGTGGCACAGTTATTTAATATCACCAAAACAGGTAAACTGTACACTGCTCAGACACTGGATGCAGAAGATCTCTGTACATTCAACAAAGAATGTTCCAGAACTGTTAAAATTATTATAAAGAAAGTGGATAGTTTCACAAAAATATTAAAAGTCAAAATAGTAATAGAAGACATTAATGACCATGAACCTGTGTTTCCTGAAAAACAAATAATTTTACAATTTAGGGAAGGAGATCGAGAAGGTATGAAGAAGTCAGTTCCAAATGCCATAGACAAAGATATAAGTTACCAAAATTCTTTCATTGAATATAAACTTAAAAAATCTGATGATTCATTTTCTTTGTCAGTTTCTAAAAGAGCTGATGGTATTTCATCATTAAACATTGTTTTAAAAGAGAAATTAGACAGAGAGATAAAAGATAAATATAATTTAGAAGTTATTGCTAAAGATGGAGGTTCTCCATCTAAACAGAGTGTGTTAAATGTTGTGATTGTTGTTGAAGATGAGAATGATAATCCACCTGTATTTTCAAAACCGCTTTATAATATTTCAATTAGAACCACACACGACAAAACCAAACCTATTCTTTCTTTGTCAGTAACAGACGAAGATATTGGATCAAACAGTAAAATTACTTTCCATTTCAGCCCCAAAACTTCTGATTTAGCAAAGAAATATTTTGAACTGGATGAAAAGACTGGCAAAGTATTTTTATCTAGAATTTCTAGTTTGAATGAAAAAACATCTTTTGAATTATTTATAGAAGCCAGAGACGGGGGTAGTCCTCCAATCAGTTCCATAGCAACTGTTCTGGTAAATGTTATCAACCAACACAACAATCCTCCATCTATTGATATTGATTATGTTAATGCAATCAATGACAACACAGGTACGATTTCTGAAAAGATCAAAGTTGGTAGTTTCATTGCTTATGTGATGGTCACCGACAATGATGTGGGACAAAATGGAGAGGTCAGCTGTGATATCAAACATGATACATTCAAACTACAGTCAATGGGATCTAAAGAATATAAAATCATTCTAAACAAACCAGTGGACAGAGAAACACAAGGACACTATAACATTCCTGTCTCCTGTCGAGATAAAGGATTACCTCCTCTGAAAAGTGTTAAAACCCTCTCTATCCAAGTGACTGACATCAATGATGTACAACCACAGTTTACCAAAGATACGTTCCAATTCCTCACCTATGAAAACAAAGATAAAGACTTCCCTATTGGTTTTGTCAATGCCACTGACCCTGATCTTGGATCTGCTGGACAACTCACATATTCTCTGCTGCGTAAAGAAAAATCCAATCTACCATTTCTCATCACCAGTTATGGCTTCATTTCAGCCACCATGTCATTGGACAGAGAGAAACAAGATGTGTATAAGTTTGAGGTTTTTGTCAAAGATAACGGAAGCCCATCTCTGAATGACACAGCAAATGTTGTTGTTGAGATTCTAGATCAAAATGACAATGCTCCCTATTTCACATATCCTAGTAGTGACCCTTACACCCTAAATGTGCAGTACCATCCGCAGAGTAAGAGTGACATCACAGTTTTGAGAGCCTCTGATGGGGACAGTGGAAACAATGCTTTCCTCAGATATGCAATCGTACAAGGCAATGATAAACAGTTGTTTAGTATGAACTCACACAGTGGTGCTTTATCATTCTCCAGACAAGTTTATCTAAATGATGCTGGAAGTTATGAGCTGGTGTTTGTTGTGAAAGACAGTGGTAGTCCAGTTCAGTCGTCAACAACTAGTGTCACTTTGGTATTGGCTGTTAGTAACGAGACATCACCAATGTCGAAGAGTGGACCTTTACAATCTTCGGGTAGGGTCCATATGACATGGGTTATTATCATTGTATCCTCAGCAGTAATAATATCAGTGGCTATTGTTGTTTCTATAACACTGTGTATTATGAAATGCATTAAACACAGAGATAACACAGCAGCTGCTACAACAAAGACTACAGCATACCAAGGTAGAGCAGAGATGAAACAATTGTTGTACCAGACTAACACTTCTGTTGCTATGTCAAGGAATCCAGAAGAGATGGTGAAAAGGAATATCTATTCTGAGAGATCCAAGAGTGAATGTTATGCAGAAGGTCAGCTACGGAACAAATATGAATCTTCAGTTCAGTCAAGAACTTTACCAAAACCTACCCCAGTAAGTGGAAACATTATAATATTTTCTCTCTCTTCACTGTATATGTAAAAAAGGAACAATGAAATCTCTTTGAATATGTTTTAACTTCAATAATACATTCCAATATTAAATTGTTCTCTATCCATGTTGATTGTAACTTCCATTGTTTGGCGTCTCCTCACATTTCTTTATCATTGGTTTGTCAACAGAAATACTGTCAACCTGTTGTGGTGACATCAAGTGATGATGCTGTGGAAGATAATGCTACTATGGTTTGTAACTATACATCAGATACAATGTCATCTAAGAGAAGTGGTAGACAAGGAGACCTGAAACATTATGAAGAAATACCAGGAGTATCAGGTTAGTAACTCCATTGATTCTTTTTTTTTTTTTTTGTTTTACTGTCCTGTATTTACGCTTACTAAATCCATACAAGCCATGTTAAATTGTTTTTAAATATGTATCACTATGTTTATATATTTGGCAAAAATATCTTTTTATC
Source organism: Octopus bimaculoides (assembly GCF_046866305.1). NCBI lineage: Eukaryota > Metazoa > Mollusca > Cephalopoda > Octopoda > Octopodidae > Octopus > Octopus bimaculoides. Next base: position 2,396,134 of record NC_142941.1, read on the forward strand.
TCAATTCCAGATCAAAATATATATAAAAACAACGATTCATCTACATCAAAAGATTCTAATGAAGAAACACCAGTAAAGCATGTGTAATTTTTACCCTGAAATAACATATCTACCCTACTCTCTGTATATATATACAATACTCAGCTGATCAATGCAAATACCATGCCAATGAAGTCATTCTATATTATTAGTGTTGTTTAATTGTAAGGACAAGGAGTGTCAGAATATGAGAAGTGATTCTGATAAATAAATTGAAAGTTGTGAAAATCAATACAGTTTTATTTTAGTCAATTTGAGGTTCTGTACTATAATCACATTAATTTTGTTTGATGTGAAAAACTAGAAAGATATTGTATCTACACATAATTAAAGCAGGCCTTTTGATAGAAACCATAAAAAGCAAAGCTGACAGTGGTATGTGTTAGTTTTAATCCAAACCAGATTTATTTTGCTCTGCATTCTGTCAGGTTTCATGAAGTTATTCACTTGCATCAATCCACTTGACTATATTATCCTGCTAAATGTTTCACCACTTTTAGAAATTATTTTTATTTTGTAGATATCTGGAAATAAGAGTATAATGTTTCATAAGTATTTGCAATTATTGCTTTATTGTTTCATTTAACAATAAACGATAGTTTGAACTTGATTAGGAATGTGTATGTCACATAGCCTTGTGACATTCTTATTGAAAGATAAATTTGAATAGGAATACTAACATTGAATTTTGTAGTTCAGCATAAAGATAGTTATAATGGCAGTAAATGATAGTGAGAAAGGATGAACATCACACAATCTCACTTTAAGTTTCAGGCAGTGTTTGCCTACCAGAATCAATATAAAGAACATTGTTATTGGTCTTCTGTTTAGATCACTCAGCCAATCAGATTCTGGATAAAACATAGAAAAAATTCACTAACAAAGCCAAGCATTCACATCACTGATGTTATTATCCCAAACAATTATGTTATGTTTTAGTATAAACATAATTCTAAGTATTTAAATAGATACCCATGTAAATAGTAAACATCTTCTTTAAGGATACATACATACAGAATACTATTAGGTGGATATACTCTTACAAACATACAACTTCCATAACACATGCAGCCCTATCCTAGCAGCAGACTATCTGCCTGACGTGCTACACTACTCCATCACCATACAGCCATTGTCACACCATTACAGCAGCACGTACAATGGATCTTTCTACAATAAAAACGTCTTTCTATTCTCACTGAATAACCAATGATATAATTATTAAAGAGGTAAGTTTCTATTTGATCTCTTATAATCTCATTTGATATTATAAATCTCACTGAATATGTATTAAATATTAACAAAAGAACAAAGAAACTGAACATTTTGTACATATTTTTCATTAATGCTGTTCAAACTCTTTTATTTCACAACTAATTACAAGTTGTTGATTGAAATGTTCAACACTCAGTCTTTATTCATTGAAACGATGTTATATATGTTACATATATTGATCAGTAACAACTGAGAACAACCTATGAGATGTATTATAAAGTGTGTGTGTGTGCGTGCGTGCGTGCGTGTGTGCGTGTGCATGTTTGTTATAAAGTAAGATAGAATATTTCATCTGTATAGTAGATGTTATATGAAAGATATATTTAGACGTTTTGTGTAGCAGAAATATGTTTTTTATATGGTTATTGAATGTGAGTTTAGAACTTATGACATAGGAGTGTGTTATAGATTTTAGCTGGGGATAATGGCGGACATATTACAATTTACTGCTGTCAGGGAACGACCAGATATGGTGTCATGTTGTAGAAGATAAAATAATGAGAAAAACCACTTCTGACTAGAAGTGAAGAAATATAGACAATAGCATTTATGTCAAATCATTGCCGTTGTCGTCATCATCATCATCTATGTGGCTTCCATGTTAGCATGGTTTGGACAGAATAATACATTGTTTTCAAGTACATCAACCTATTTCATCTACTTCCATAGTTTATTAATTTCTATAATTTGAGCCTAAATTCCATATTGTAATTTATAATGTATTTCCAAGATTTCATTATGAACTTTTGTGATATTTTAATATCATTTAAAGCTTATATTTACAGAAATTAAAACTGAAATGTATTTTATCTATAAACAAGGTTTCCAATTCAAACTGAAAACAATTCTTCAGCATTGTGTTCAGATATATTTCACAATATTCTCTATCCAGGTTTTTAGATAATTCACATAAACTGCTACCATCCGTTTGTAGTTATCAGAATTGGTAGGTGCTCTAAATATCGACTCAAACTGTTTCTTCCTATTCTTTGTTCCTCATAAGATGTTTCATCTTTACATTAACTCTCCCATGTCATTTATTCTTTTGTTAGTTCTCCGATCTGAGATTCTTTCATCATTCATGGATTGTTTTATTTCTCAGACAAATGATGCAAGTATATTTTAAACTACATGAAACTGTGTTGGATTGCAGAATTTATTTCTTATTTAATTTCTCTGATGATTGTGAGGCTGCTTTACATAAGTTTTATTATACAAAGACTTTAGAAGAATCATACAGAATGTTCCAGATATGTAAAATTATTTGTTAGAAACCACTGAATATGAAAAACGATAGATTTATATGATAAGAACATTCTTTGCTGGATGTAGCAAGCATTCTTAAGTACACTGTTAATGTGCACCTATTACACTTTTGTCTGATTCCTTTGAATATTTACAATAAACAATTTGTGTATCATCAACCAATATCTCAACTGTAATAAGTCATGGAATCATTAATTATTACTCTGTCAGGCATACTTTCCTCTGTTTTCTATATATTATATCTTAATATCATCACTGTGGACACTAACATTTTATGGAAGGAACATTTTTCATTCTAATTGAACTTTTCAGAACCACTAATTAATGACATATTTAATTTTGTATGTCATTTATTTACATTGTAATATGTCCATATATTCCAGTCTGCTCATTATATATTGTTAATATCACATAAAGAACTAAGGAAGTTGTTGCTTATTTATAAGTTTATCATTTAAATATTTATGTTTTAAAGGATTGTATTTTCTTTGTTTTTCTTCCTCTTTCTTTACGACCCTAGAATCAAAAGGGCATGATGGGGTCAATAAGTAAGCAACTTCACTTTTCCTTATCTATGATTGTAATATCTGATCTATTGTTTTCTAACTTCTTGTCTACTTGAAGAGCAAAGTCCCACAAGATCTTACATTTCTCCAACTCTTTCGACTCGATGATTGTACCAGGTGTTTCCAGTTTCAAATCCCCATTTCTGGCACAGTTTCCAGTGTAAAACTTTTACAACCTGGTCATGCCTCCATTTCTTATTTTCTTCCTGTGCCAACTTGGAGCATTCTGTCACAATATGTGCCACTGTCTCATTCCAGGTCCCACAGTCTCTACATTTTTCTGACATATTCTTTCCATTTATATTTTTTCTCAAGTTATTTGTTTTCATTGTTTGATCTTGGGTCACTACAATTAGGCTCAGTTTCTTTTTATAATTGCTCCTTTTTTAACCGAGTCTAGGATTTTGTTTCACATATGTCCTCAGTGGCTCTCCAAAATTAGCCATGCAGAGGTTTCTCTTTGATCAATCTGATGTGCTCTCTTTGTATTTCATTCTTGCCTTTTTCTCCTATTATGTGCTTCATCACCTGCCTTTAGTAATTTTTCTGTGCTGCTCTGTAAATACTCGACTTTTTCTTTCCATCTGTATAACTTATTCTACTGCTATTAAGCCTCTTCCACTCTGGTCTCTCCTCAGGTACAGCCAGTTGATATCAGTTTTCGGATGGTGGAAAAAGGAACAACTTCCTAGTTTTTCTGTCAGGCTTCTTTATATCATTTTTGGTCCAGTCTATAATTCCAACTCCATATCTGATTAAGGGTACTGCTCTTGAATTGTTTCAATAAAATGTTTGGAATTCAACATTGACTACAATAATTTTCTGACTCTCCATGTGTACTCTCTACTGGTAATTTGTTCCATTTCTTCATTTTTTATCACATCTGCTTCGAGTATTCCCAAGTACTTATGCCACTGTCCTTTCTCAACCATTCTCATCGTTTGCCCATTTGGCATTTCAGTTTCCTGGCTTCTTTCTAATCTTCCTCATTTCATTTTCAGTATAGTGCACTTTTCTATGCCAAATTCCATACATATGTCATTTGAGAAAATGTGGATAGTATGTACAAGATTTTCAAGCTGTTTCTCATTTTTCACATAAGCCTTTATATCATCCATGAAAAGGAGATGATTATTTATCTGACCATTTCCTTTCCCCAAATTGTAAGCAATTTTAACATTACATAGTATCATACTGAGCAGTCTCATGGCCAATATGAATAGTAATGGAGATAAGCTATCACCTTGGAGTATTCCACATCTGATGTTCACTGTTCCAGGTTTTTGTTTCCCTCTGATCAATTCAGTATTCCAGTGTTTCATACTTTCATTAAGCATTTTCTCCATGTTTTTTGCTATTCCAAACATGCTCATTGTTTGATTTATCCAACTATGTGGTACCATTTCAAATGCTTCTTTTGTAATCTAGCTGTGGATAATGTATAGTTCTGTATATATATATATATATATATATAAAGACATATCTTTGATGAAAGATCTGTTCAAGCATGGCTAATCTCAAAATAGGTATTAACAATAATAAATTGCTGACTGAATTGCAGAGTTCTTTTAGACATAGAACTTACTATTGCTTGTTGCTATCTTGTGTTATATATTCTTAGATTCAATGTTCTGCATTTTTTAAAGTTCATATCATTTGATCTTATTCAAATAATATATAGAAACAAATAAAATACATTCAGATGAGAGTTTGAAGTTTAACATTGAAATGAAAATAAGAAATAGTCTTCTGTTAGGTCTCATTTCAGTGTGATATATATACAGGTATCTATTGTGTGCTGTTGTTAGAAATCAGGCAAAAAAAAAATTTATAAATTTTATGTCATTGTGTAGGAGCATATTTTTTCTTATGCTTTGTCAGATAAATTTTCTTTTTCATATTAAAGATAAATATTCAACCTTCAATAGAGTATGCTGTTGTGTGATATGGTGGGCTCTGAGAAGGCTAGGAGTAGATGAGTGGCTTGTGGAAGTTGTACAGGTCATGAACAGGGGTGCTGTCTGTAAGCTGAAAGTTAACCATGAGTATAGTAAAGAATTTGGCGTACAGGTAGTTGTCCATCAAAGCTCAGCCCTCAGTCCCCTACTTTTCATCATTGTCCTTCAGGACGTAACAGAGGAATTCAAGACTGGCTGCTTCTGGGAACTCCTTTATACTGATGATGTTGTCCTCAAAGAAGATACTGCATCAGAGCTGGAAAAGAAATTCCAGGTATGGAAACAAAACCTGGAATTTAAGGGCCTTAAGGTTAACTTAGAAGACTAAGGTCTTAGTATGCATAAGAAAGAAAAAAAACAGACAGGACCCTACCCTGTTCAGGTTACTGGCCCTGCTTGATTTGTTGGAAAGGCATACCCAGGAATTCCATATGGTGTACCCAGTTTAAGCCATGGACACACGAGGTGCAGTGGAATAGTAGGAGGGTTATCAGAGAAAATAATGTTCATATGTGGAAGATGCAGAGAAGCCACAAAAACTACAGATACTTGGGAAATCAATTTTATCAAATGCCCCAGAAGCTCTTTAGAGGTAGTGGATAATTTCTGTTACTTAGGGGACCAAGTTAGGTAGTAGGGGTGAACATATGGATAGCATAATAGCTAGAATAAGAATAAGATGGAGAAAATTCAGAGAGCTTTTACCTCTGTTGGCAACAAAAGGTTTCTCTCTCTGAGTGAAAGGAAGATTGTATGATGCATGTATACGAACAGCAATGCTAGATGGAAGCGAGACATGGGCCCTGAATGCAGGGGACATGTGAAGGCTAGAGAGGAATGAGGCCAGTATGCTCTGCTGGATGTGTAATGTAAGTGTACATGTTCGACAGAGTGCTAGTGTTTTGAGAGAGAAGTTGGGCATTAGAGGGATTAGATGCTGTGTGCAAGAGAAAAGACTGCACTGGTTTGGTCATGTTATGTGGATGGATGCTGACAGCCCCTCATGGAAGAGAGAGACCCAGGAAGACATGGGGTGAAGGACCACCTCAGAACACTGAACCTTTCACACAAGACGCCAAAGGATTGAGATACCTGGCACCTTGCTGTACTCAGAAAGAACCGTCCTCCAGAGCAGAAGTGTTCAGGCTGTATTCTCTGATGAAAAGGATTGGCCTGCAAGAGTCCTGTGTCGGTGCCATGCTAAGAACACCCATGCTGGTGTCACATGAAAGTACTTGTGCTGGTGCCACATTAAAAGCCCCAAGCACACAAACCAAACCAGACTGGAACCTGGTGCAGCTCTCCGGCTTGCCAGCTCTAGTCAAACCATCCTGCCCATGCCAGTATGGAAAATGGATGTTAAAAGATGGTGTTATCATTGTCCTGCTTCTCATTCTTGTTCTTCAGTGTAGTTATCCAACAACAGTGAATTAAGTAAAATCTCTTTCATAGGGTGCGTAGCTTTTGCTATTTTTTTCACTTTTGTAGATTCATTGAAACAAATTATTGACTTCTTCATAAAGTCTATAAATGTAGTTTTGTAAAGTAATAGATTCATATTTCTAATGTAACTGAGAACTATATTTTAAGATGATTTATTTCTGATAATAAATAGAAACATATTTCTCTTCTTAGGTTAACACACTTGATTTTTTAAACAAGACCAACTATCAACAACATGTTATTGTCATTGTGTATTGTGTTATCAATGGTCCACTGTGTCCTGACCATAGACCTTACCTACCATGTGGAAGAAGAGAGAAGTCCAGGAACATATGTAGCAGACATTGCTGCTGATTCTAAACTTTTAGACAATGTTAAACCATCTGACCAACATTTGATAACATTCAGTCAATTCAAACGAAAGGTGGCACAATTATTTAATATCACCAAAACAGGTAAACTGTACACTGCTCAGACATTGGATGCAGAAGATCTCTGTACATTCAATAAAGAATGTTCTAGAATTGTCAAAGTTGTTGTCAATAAAGGAACAAGTGTTACAAAAGTACTAAAAATCAAAATTGTAATAGAAGACATCAATGACCATGAACCTGAATTTCCTATAAAAGGAGTAAATATTGAGTTTGGTGAACATGATCGCAAAGGTTCAGACAGATCAATACCCAATGCTATGGACAAAGATGTAGGATTTCAAAATTCCTTAATACAATATAAATTAAAATCAAAGAATGGAGAACCATTCTCTCTGTCAGTGTCTAAAAGAGCTGATGGTATTTCTTCTCTTAAAATAGTTTTGAAAGAATCATTAGACAGAGAAGTCAAAGACACATATTTATTACAAGTCATAGCTAAAGATGGAGGTTCACCAGCAAAACAAGGTGTTTTGAATATAAATATTTCTATAACAGATTTAAACGACAACCCACCTGTATTTTCTAAACCTTTATATAATATATCCATACAAAGTACACATCACAAGTCTAAACCCATCATTGTTTTATCTGTAAGTGATGCTGATTCTGGTGAAAATGGTAAAATTACTTTCCATTTCAGTCCAAAGACATCAGATATAGCAAAAACCTATTTTCAGTTAAATGAAACCAGCGGAACTATTTTGTTAAGTAAATATACGAGTTTAGGAAAAAAGAAAACTTATGAACTGTTTATAGAAGCCAGGGATGGGGGCAGCCCTCCTCTCAGTTCCATAGCAACTGTTTTGGTAAATGTTATCAACCAACACAATAATCCTCCATCTATTGATATTGATTATGTTTCTGCAATCAACGACAACACAGCTACCATTTCTGAAAACATCAAAGTTGGTAGTTTCATTGCTTATGTGATGGTCACTGACAACGATGTGGGACAAAATGGAGAGGTCAGCTGTGATATCAAACATGATACATTCAAACTACAGTCAATGGGATCTAAAGAATATAAAATCATTCTAAACAAACCAGTGGACAGAGAAACACAAGGACACTATAACATTCCTGTCTCGTGTCAAGATAAAGGATTACCTCCTCTGAAAAGTGTTAAAACCCTCTCTATCCAAGTGACGGACATCAATGATGTACAACCACAGTTTACCAAAGATACATTCCAATTCCTCACCTATGAAAACAAAGATAAAGACTTCCCTATTGGTTTTGTCAATGCCACTGACCCTGATCTTGGATCTGCTGGACAACTCACATATTCTCTGCTGCGTAAAGAAAAATCCAATCTACCATTTCTCATCACCAGTTATGGCTTCATTTCAGCCACCATGTCATTGGACAGAGAGAAACAAGATGTGTATAAGTTTGAGGTTTTTGTCAAAGATAACGGAAGCCCATCTCTGAATGACACAGCAAATGTTGTTGTTGAGATTCTCGATCAAAATGACAATGCTCCCTATTTCACATATCCTAGTAGTGACCCTTACACCCTGAACGTGCAGTACCATCCGCAGAGTAAGAGTGACATCACAGTTTTGAGAGCCTCTGATGGGGACAGTGGAAACAATGCTTTCCTCAGATATGCAATCGTACAAGGCAATGATAAACAGTTGTTTAGTATGAACTCACACAGTGGTGCTTTATCATTCTCCAGACAAGTTTATCTAAATGATGCTGGAAGTTATGAGCTGGTGTTTGTTGTGAAGGACAGTGGTAGTCCAGTTCAGTCGTCAACAACTAGTGTCACTTTGGTATTGGCTGTTAGTAACGAGACATCACCAATGTCGAAGAGTGGACCTTTACAATCTTCGGGTAGGGTCCATATGACATGGGTTATTATCATTGTATCCTCAGCAGTAATAATATCAGTGGCTATTGTTGTTTCTATAACACTGTGTATTATGAAATGCATTAAACACAGAGATAACACAGCAGCTGCTGCAACAAAGACTACAGCATACCAAGGTAGAGCAGAGATGAAACAATTGTTGTACCAGACTAACACTTCTGTTGCTATGTCAAGGAATGCAGAAGAGATGGTGAAAAGGAATATCTATTCTGAGAAATCCAAGAGTGAATGTTATGCAGAAGGTCAGCTGCGGAACAAATATGAATCTTCAGTTCAGTCAAGAACTTTACCAAAACCTACCCCAGTAAGTGGAAACATTATAATATTTTCTCTCTCTTCACTGTATATGTAAAAAAGGAACAATGAAATCTCTTTGAATATATTTTAACTTCAATAATACATTCCAATATTAAATTGTTCTCTGTCCATGTTGATTGTAACTTCCATTGTTTGGTGTCTCCTCACATTTCTTTATCATTGGTTTGTCAACAGAAATACTGTCAACCTGTTGTGGTGACATCAAGTGATGATGCTGTGGAAGATAATGCTGCTATGGTTTGTAACTATACATCAGATACAATGTCATCTAAGAGAAGTGGTAGACAAGGCGACTTGAAACATTACGAAGAAATACCAGGAGTATCAGGTTAATAACTGAACTGGTTTTTTTTACTTCATTTTTATTTCATATTGACATTTATTAATTATCTCTAATTCTTCAATGCATATTAAATTGTTTTTTTGTCTATGTATACATATGTTTTAGTATATTGTCAGAAATGTCTATTATCATCTAAATTTCAGATCAAAATATATATAAAAACAATGATACATCAACATCAAAAGATTCCAGTGAAGAAACACCAGTGAAACATGTGTAATTAATCGGCTGTTGCAATAACAACTATCTTCATCTCTAGCTCTACATATTCACTTATCAGTTCATAAACAATACCAATAAAAGCATTCCTTAGTGTTTCCTCTATATTAGTCATCTACATATATAGATAACGAGTGTCTGTATATGACTAAGAGTTCTGAGACAAAAACATAAAGTTAGTTTAAATTTTGTTTTAGTTAATTTAAGGTTCTGTACTATGATTATGACACTTTTATTTTTGAATAACTAATAATATCTACTGTCTGCAAATAATAAAATCAAGCCTTTTGATAGAAACTGTAAAAAAACAAAGCCAACACTGATATGTTGCGGTTTCAATCCAACCTAGGTATACTTAGGTTTTCATTCTGTCAGTTTCCTTAAAACTTTGCACTGATGTCAAAATGCTTGATTACATTTTTGATTACATTCTCTCAGCAAATCTTTTGCCAGTTTTAGAAATTACTTTTATAGTGTAGTTATCTAACAATAGCAATATAAATGTTTTGTAAATATTTGTAATTATCTCTTCACTATTTTGTTTAAGACTAACTGTAAGCAATATTTTAAACTTAATTAAAAATGTCCATGTCATATTCTTGTGACAAAATATAAACATTCTCATTGAAATATAAATAAATGTGAATTTAAATGAGAATACTGACATAGAATTGTTAGCAGAAATGTAATTCAGCATAAAGATTGTTATAATGGCAGTGAGGATTGTGAAGAAGGATGAATATCACAGTCTCACTTTCTTCCTTGTATGAATTTAAGGTATTTTGTCTAGTAAAATCAATGTAAAAGAGAAGATTGTCATTGGTCTTCTGTTTAGGTCATTCAGCCAATCAGACTCTCACTAAAACATAGAAAGAAATCACTAACAAAGCTAAGCCTTCACATTGCTGATATTATTTAACTAAACAATTTTGTTTTGTGTAGCTGTTTACATATCTATCTATATATATATGTATATATATATATGTAAATAGCAAACAAATATCATCTTTAAGGATAAATACATATAGAATATTATTAGGTGGATGTACTCCCACAAAACATACAACTTGAACAACACATGCAACCCTCTCCTAGCAGCAGACTATCTGCCTGACGTGCTACACTACTCCATCAACATACAGCCATTGTCACACCATTACAGCAGCACGTACAACGGATCTTTCTACAACAATACGTCTTTCTATTCTCACTGAATAACCAATGATATAATTATTAAAAAGGTAAGTTTCTATTTAATCTTTTATAATCTCATTTGATGCAATAAATCTCAGTGAATGTTTAAGATATTATTGTAACATAATATTAACAAGAGAACAAAGAGACTGAATAATAATTCTCACATTTTCAGTAACGTTGTTCAAATTGTTTTATTTCACAATTAGCTAAATGTCGTTGATTGAAATATTTAATGGCTCAGTTTTTATTGAGGGAAACAATATTACTGGGGTCTATATTATATTTGTTACTTATATTCATCAATAACAAGAGAAACTATCTATAAAATAGATTGTAAAGTGTATGTTTTGTTTTTTGTTATAAGGAAGATATAATGTTGTATCTATATAGTTGATGTTATATGAAAGATTTATTGAGCTGTTTGGTATAGCAGAAACCTGTTTAAATATGGTTATAGCTTGTAAGTTGTTAGAAGTAATGAGGTAGCGGTTTGTTGTAGATTTTGGTTATGGTGCACATAATGTGATTTCCTGCTATTAGGAAGTTACCAAAATTAATGTTATGTTGTATAATACAATACAATGAGAAGTACCATCTTTGTTTGGAATTTAGAAATTATAAACAATATCATTTATATTGTGTGTATGTGTTTACTTGTAAATTATATTTATATGTATGTCAAACTATTACTGTCATCATAGTCATTATCATCATCATCATTACCATCATACTGCATCCAATTACCATATTGGGGTGGATTGAATAGAATAAAATTAAGTATTTTAATGTTATCTTCTTATATTTTGTACTATTTTTTCCAGTCTTTAGTTATGGTTTTCATATTGTTTTATACTAAGTTGAAGTGTCTTTTATATGTAAATCAGGTTTGCAATTCAGAATGAAGACAAGCTATCATCATCAGCTACATTATGTCATTATAGTCAAATATATTTCACAATGTTCTGTATTTATATGTTTCCATATTTTAACAAAAACTGCTACCATTTAATATTGTATATTATTTGTGAGTGTTCTGAACCTCTGTTACATGTTATTCTTTGCTTCTCATAAGATGTTCCATCTTCACAATAAACATCTCATGTCACATATTCTTTGCCAGTCCATTGTATCAGATATAATGATGTAATTACTCATATTCACCACCGAAAACATATTTTAAACAAACCTAAATTAGGTTATATTTGAGAACTTATTACTTACTTATTTTTTCTGATGATTTTGGTTCTTAAAATGATTGTGACTCCAATTTGGATTGATTACATAAGGAATTCATCTCAAAATTACACAAACTTCGTTGATGACAAGAAGCTGAAAGATTAAAGGCATGAGTGACTGAAAGTTACATTCAATAGCTTCTTAGAGGTTTTATTATACAAAGGCTTTAGATATACCTTACAGAATGCTCCATATGTGCAAAATTATGGATTAGAAATCACTGAATGGGAATAAGATATGTGTAAGAATACTCCTTGCCAAATGTAACAAGCATTGCTTATGTGCACCTACAACACATTTGTCTGCTTTCTTCAAACATTTACAAGTAATTTGTGTTGATGTAAGTACCTGCAAACAAGGTATCTACCATGATGTATTACAATATGATAAATTATTTTGCCATGCATTCTTTTCTCTGTTTTATAAGTATACAATATCCTAATAGCATTACTGTGGAAGCTAAAATTGTTACAAAATGAACAATTTTACCATTTATAATCACTAAATAATGACATACAAAGATATGTCTGTCATAATTTAAATTGTGATATGCCTATATATTTCAGTTTTCTCATTATACATCATTGATATCATATAAGAACAAACAAGATTCTGGCTTATTTATAAGTTTCTCATATAAATATACCAATTCTCAAGTGATTGCATTTTATTTGAAGTATATCATATTTAGTAAATACTATTTTAATAAAGATTAAGAAGCTTGCTTCTCAACTATGTGGTCTCAAATTCAGTCCTACTGTGTGGCACCTTTGGCAAGTGTCTTCTATAGCTGACCAAAGCTTTGTGAGTGAATTTGGTAGATGGAAACTGAAAGAAACCCATAATGTGTGTATTTGTGTGTGCCCTCGTCTTGACATCATGTGATGATTGTAAATGAGCATCACTGATAATGTTGTTTGTTTTCAGTGTTCGGGGGGTGGGGTATTACCTTAATTGGAAACAGGTGAGGGTTTGGGATGGAAAAAGCATCCTGCTATAGGAAACTTGATTTGATTGCATACATGGAAATGATGATGAATACCACTTTAATCAATCTAAACAAAATCCTACAAAAAATAGAAATAGAACAAAAATGTTTTCTTCAAACCAAATAAATAAATATAGATTCAGCTCCTCGTTAGATATTAGTGGTATTTGTGGTTGACGATGAAGCTATTGGCTCTTTCAAATGGTTACTTAGATGTTAAAAAAAATCAATAGTGATAGGAGTACATTTCCTGTAATAAAAAAACATTCTGTCAGTCTTCATACCTGTTATAGTAACTTCTTTAGGAAGAAGATATTTCTGGGAAAACAATGAAATGGGAACATTAGAGAAAATTAAATTTCCTTGCTTTGTTTTGGAAGTTGATAGAACCAGGCAGAATAGAAACAGAAAAAAAAAATGGAGAAGGAAGATGTGGAAGATAAATGACACCCACAGTTAGGAATAAGTTTAGATAAATTTTAATCGATGCATACAAATGCTGGGAGAAAGATTTAAACACTTGTAGCATAGATGACAACTGAGAATTCTTACCTGCTAAGGTTACAATTTAGATGTATGGCTGAGGTAAAGTCCCAGCTGAACTGACGGTAACATGGTGGTAGAATGTCATGTTTGATAGGGCAGTAAAGGTTAAGAAGCAGGCTTAGGTAAGAAGGAAGATGGTTGTAGAGGGCATTATCAAATAGCTAATAGGAAACCTTGGTGACAGCTATACTTGGTTAAAAGTGTGGCAAAATGGAAGAGAAGTGCACATGCCTTGCATCATGTAGATCGATTATTGTGAATTACTCAGAAGTGTGAGAGAATTGAAGTATCATTGGTGAAAAGTGTATTTAGAATGATGAAAGCATACTTGCCATTGATACAGAAGACAGGAAAGTGGCATGGAAGTGCTATGAGAGGCTACTGAATGTGGAGAATGTATGGGATAAAAAAAGAGTTATCTCATGCTGACCCTCTCAAGGGACCAGCAATTTAAGTTGACAGCAGCATGGTGAATAAAACTATTTTGGACATGAAGAGAAAGCTGCAGATGCATCAGGTATTGCTGAGGTTACCAGAGATAGTGGGGTGGTTTCTGTTACTGAAAATATAGTTGCTAGAATAAGAATAGGATTCAGAAAGTTAAAAGAGCTTTTACCTCTGTTGGCAACAAACGCTCTCTCTCTCTCTTTCTCTCCAAGTGCAAACGTATTTAATGGATAGGAAAAAGTTCAGGTAACTACTATTACTGCTGGCAACAAAGGTGTTTTCCCTCAGAGTGAAGGGTAGAATGCATTATGCTACTGTTAGAGCTACGATACCCCATGGCAGTGAGACATGGGCTTTCAGAACTTGAGAAGACTGGAAAGAAATGAAACTAGCATGCTCCATTGGATATGCAAAGTCAGTGTACATGAATGATAGAATACAGGTGTCATCATCATCATTTAACATCCACTTTCCATGCTGGCATGAGTTGGATGGTTCGACTGAGGATTGGCAGGCCGGGAGGCTGCACCACGCTCCAATCTGATTTTGCAAGGTTTCTACAGCTGGATGTTCTTCCTAATGCCAACCACTTTGAGAGTGTAGAGGGTGCTTTTTACGTGCCAGTCAGGCAGCACTCGCAATGACCATGCTCAAATGGTGCTTTTTATAGATACACACACACACACACATACATATAGATATATACACATATACATATATATATATGTATATGTGCATGTGTGTGTGTTGAAAGAAAAATTGGGAATTAGAGGAATCAGATGTAGTTCACAAGTAAAATAGACTGCGCTGGTACAGATATATGATGCGTATGGATGAGGACAGCCAAAAAAGAAGTGCCAATATCTTAAGAGGAATGGAACTTGCTACTAAGGGATAGGAAACAGGCTAATCTCAGGATCCTGAACCTCTTGAAGCACAATGTGCATATATATATTTATATATTATACATACACAAGTGACCCTCACTCAATTTCCTTAAGACATCCTCATCACCCAACATCTTATTCACTTCTGTGTTCTGCTGCTGTAAATAATTGTGAGCAGAACTGCTTACTTCACCAGCTTTCCCCTGATACCACTTATGTTCTTCACTACCTGGAATCATTTCATGTGATATCCACCATTCATTCTTAACACTGTCCTCTCCACCCACATTTTACACTGATCACCCACCCAAGTCACCATTTTATCTTTCCTCTTTTCATTGTCCCCATGCAATATGCTTGCCTCTTGCAACCTGCCCAACCACACATCATCTCTCTCTCTCTCTCACTCTCTCTCTCTCTCTCTCTCTCTCTCTCTCTCTCTCTCTCTCTCTCTCACTCGCATCCTTCTGTCAACTGTATTGTTTTTATTATGCTGCTCCCTATCCTGATTTATTCTGCACTGTCTCCAAGGACTATGCTTCAGTGTTGGTGGTATGAGAAAACACACCCAGCGCATTCTATGAGTGATTAGCAAGAGGAACGCATTCAACCTTGGTAACTTGGCCAAATGGCTTACATCATGATCAGCCATACCAGAGTGGAGGGCAAATGTAAAAGGAGGATGGTGATAATGATGATGCTAGTGGCAGCACCAGTGCTACAGGGGAATTACCTGCCATTCTGATAGGATCTGCATATATATATATATATATATATATATATATATATATATATATATATATATATTGTCGGGAAACAACTTTAATGAACTCACTAAAACATGCCCACTACTTTTCTCTGTGAAATTAAACAAAAAAAAAAAATTTGTTTTTAATAACATTAATTAACACTTCTACTTTTTCAAGTATTTCTTGTTTCACATTCGTTCGCTTCTCAACCCATAGTAGACATAATAAGTTATCATTCTTCAATTAAATATAGTTTTTGATCTTCAGAGTGTCTGTAATTAAAGTGAGCCAGTTATATGTAAGCTGGTGACCTGGCCTGAATGTTTACAACTAAGGTAACTCTTGTCATGACAGACAACTAACAGCGAGGTGGTTAAACCAGGTGAGAGTTAAGTCTACTCGGAAATATATGATTGTTAATGAAGTAGAATAGGAGAGCAGTATCCTTAAAGGTATAAAATTGTCATTTGGCACTCAGGAGAATAGCCTAAGCTTTGGGTAAAACAATTATTGATTTGGAATTCAGTATAGATTCTCTCTTCTTAGTGATTTCTTTTTCTCCTTTTAATAAGAATCAGAAAGTATATCAGTTCAGGGGACAGTAGGGTCTCCAGTATGCAGGTAATGTATTATGTATTGTAGAGCCTTCCAGAATGTGAAAGTGGAAGAACAATGGAACTAAGTGTAAATATAATCAGGTATTGATATTTGTAGGAACCTTTATAATATAATTACTTCAATCTTTATACTGATTATGAAGAAAGTAGATAACAATTTAACATTGCATTGGTAGTATGACAAAGTGATGTAAATGATCTGATTAGGGTAACAGACTTGAAAAATTACATGACAACAGATCACTCATAGTCACATGTAAAAAACTAAGAATAAAGAGAATCTGTTAAACTATTACAAATCAGAATTCAGCATGAAAATTACATCATCTTGGAAAATTACATTATCTTGTTATAGTTTTATAGGTGAATTTTTTGTATGAGTCCTATTAATTCTGCTCTAAAAATATTTAATCCTAGCTTTGGTGATTCAGATGTTATGGGGTACATAATGGTTTTGTTTTACAGTTTTATAGAAACATTGACAATTAAATTATACATGCTTTATTATTCATATATGAAATAATACATTCAGATTAGAGCCTGGTGTTGCCATCTGGTTTCACCAGTCCTCAGTCAAATCGTCCAACCCATGCTAGCATGGAAAGCGGACGTTAAACGATGATGATGATGATGATGATGATATATTTCTAATTTTACAATAATTTCATATTCTAAACTGTGGTTAATTTACAATAATATCTAACCAAGTAAATGTGCTTTTTGTTTTAGGTTCAATCCTCAAAACATCTGATATCTTAAAGAGTAACAACAAACAGCAGCAACAAAATGTTATTGTCATTGTGTATTGTATTGTCAATGGTCCACTGTGTCCTCACCATAGACCTTACCTACCATGTGGAAGAAGAGAGAAGTCCAGGAACATATGTAGCAGACATTGGTGCTGATTCTAAACTTTTAGACAATGTTAAACAATCTGACCAACATTTGATAACATTCAGTCAATTCAAACGAAAGGTGGCACAGTTATTTAATATCACCAAAACAGGTAAACTGTACACTGCTCAGACACTGGATGCAGAAGATCTCTGTACATTCAACAAAGAATGTTCTAGAACGGTTAAAATTATTATAAAGAAATTGACAACATTCACAAAAATATTAAAAGTCAAAATAGTAATAGAAGATATTAATGACCATGAACCGGAGTTTCCAGAAAAACAAATCACTCTACATTTTGGGGAAGGTGATGGGAGAGGAATGAAAAAGTCAATTCCAAATGCCATAGACAAAGATATTAGTTACCAAAATTCTTTCATTGAATACAAACTTAAAAAATCTGATGATTCATTTTCCCTGTCAGTTTCTAAAAGAGCTGATGGTATTTCATCATTAAACATTGTTTTAAAAGAGAAATTAGACAGAGAGATAAAAGATAAATATAATTTAGAAGTTATTGCTAAAGATGGAGGTTCTCCATCTAAACAGAGTGTGTTAAATGTTGTGATTGTTGTTGACGATCAGAATGATAATCCACCTGTATTTTCAAAACCACTTTATAATATTTCAATTAGAACCACACATGACAAAACCAAACCTATTCTTACTTTGTCAGTAACAGACAAAGATATTGGATCCAACAGTAAAATTACTTTCCATTTCAGCCCCAAAACTTCTGATTTAGCAAAGAAATATTTCGAATTGGATGAAAAGACTGGCAAAGTATTTTTATCTAGAATTTCTAGTTTAAATGAAAAAACATCTTTTGAATTATTCATTGAAGCCAGAGACGGGGGTAGTCCTCCAATCAGTTCTATAGCGACTGTTCTGATAAATGTTATCAACCAACACAACAATCCTCCAGCCATTGATATTGATTATGTTTCTGCAATCAATGACAACACAGCTACCATTTCTGAAGACATCAAAGTCGGTAGTTTCATTGCTTATGTGATGGTCACTGACAATGATGTGGGACAAAATGGAGAGGTCAGCTGTGATATCAAACATGATACATTCAAACTACAGTCAATGGGATCTAAAGAATATAAAATCATTCTAAACAAACCAGTGGACAGAGAAACACAAGGACACTATAACATTCCTGTCTCCTGTCAAGATAAAGGATTACCTCCTCTGAAAAGTGTTAAAACCCTCTCTATCCAAGTGACGGACATCAATGATGTACAACCACAGTTTACCAAAGATACATTCCAATTCCTCACCTATGAAAACAAAGATAAAGACTTCCCTATTGGTTTTGTCAATGCCACTGACCCTGATCTTGGATCTGCTGGACAACTCACATATTCTCTGCTGCGTAAAGAAAAATCCAATCTACCATTTCTCATCACCGGTTATGGCTTCATTTCAGCCACCATGTCATTGGACAGAGAGAAACAAGATGTGTATAAGTTTGAGGTTTTTGTCAAAGATAACGGAAGCCCATCTCTGAATGACACAGCAAATGTTGTTGTTGAGATTCTAGATCAAAATGACAATGCTCCCTATTTTACATATCCTAGTAGTGACCCTTACACCCTGAATGTGCAGTACCATCCGCAGAGTAAGAGTGACATCACAGTTTTGAGAGCCTCTGATGGGGACAGTGGGAACAATGCTTTCCTCAGATATGCAATCGTACAAGGCAATGATAAACAGTTGTTTAGTATGAACTCACACAGTGGTGCTTTATCATTCTCCAGACAAGTTTATCTAAATGATGCTGGAAGTTATGAGCTGGTGTTTGTTGTGAAGGACAGTGGTAGTCCAGTTCAGTCGTCAACAACTAGTGTCACTTTGGTATTGGCTGTTAGTAACGAGACATCACCAATGTCGAAGAGTGGACCTTTACAATCTTCGGGTAGGGTCCATATGACATGGGTTATTATCATTGTATCCTCAGCAGTAATAATATCAGTGGCTATTGTTGTTTCTATAACACTGTGTATTATGAAATGCATTAAACACAGAGATAACACAGCAGCTGCTACAACAAAGACTACAGCATACCAAGGTAGAGCAGAGATGAAACAATTGTTGTACCAGACTAACACTTCTGTTGCTATGTCAAGGAATCCGGAAGAGATGGTGAAAAGGAGTATCTATTCTGAGAGATCCAAGAGTGAATGTTATGCAGAAGGTCAGCTGCGGAACAAATATGAATCTTCAGTTCAGTCAAGAACTTTACCAAAACCTACCCCAGTAAGTGAAAACATTATAATATTTTCTCTCTCTTCACTGTATATGTAAAAAAGGAACAATGAAATCTCTTTGAATATGTTTTAACTTCAATAATACATTCCAATATTAAATTGTTCTCTGTCCATGTTGATTGTAACTTCCATTGTTTGGTGTCTCCTCACATTTCTTTATCATTGGTTTGTCAACAGAAATACTGTCAACCTGTTGTGGTGACATCAAGTGATGATGCTGTGGAAGATAATGCTGCTATGGTTTGTAACTATACATCAGATACAATGTCATCTAAGAGAAGTGGTAGACAAGGAGACTTGAAGCATTATGAAGAAATACCAGGAGTATCAGGTTAATAACTATTCTGTTGTTTTTTTCATCTCAAGTGTGGAGTTTTAGTAACAGCCATTTCTAACAAATATACTGCCAGAAATTTTCAGGTTATAAACTCCAGAATATATGTTTTATCTTAATATATTTTTTTACCTTTTCATTAAGTAATTAATTAATGAAATCTGCAATTCTGTGATTTTGTAATGTATGTTTTCAATCTAAATTCCAGATCAAAATATATATAAGAATAATGATGCAACTACGTCAAAAGATTCCAGTGAAGAAACTCCAGTCAAACATGTATAATACTTTACTTTATATAAATACAAGATATATGCTGTTCAGTACAAACACATACACACACACACACACACATCAACATATACATTTTGCAGTATACTCTATAAGAATATACATTAGCAAAGAGGAAATGATCTTATAAATATGTAATAATTTGTTTTTTCAAATTGTCCCTTGATTTTTATGATACAATATAAGAATCATCATCATCATCATTATCATCTGTTCTCCACACTGGCACACAAAATTTAGTATTTGTTACTAAGTTTAATATTTTTGGACATTTTATATGGTTTATCTTATTTATTATGTCTTTCAAGAAATTTATGTACTTCTAACTAAGATGGTATGGATATGTACACAAAGGAGATTTTTATATGTTAGTTGCAAAGTTTTGTTACACCTTTGGAGTAATGTCGAGTAGAAAAGTTATAACTTATGCTAGGAATGACTCTAGGAAAGCATGTTCATCACAACCTATGTGACCATCTTTTTCACAAAAAGAAATCAATGTGAAGAGAACATCTTCATTGGTCTTCTGTCACAATCATTCAACCAATCAGATTCTCACTGAAACATAGAAAGAAATCACCAACTAAGATTAGCATTTGCGTTACTGATGTTATTAAAGCAGACAGTTATGTTTAACAATAGACTATTGCAGTTATATAAATTTATATATATAGATAGATATATTTAAATAGTCATTGATACCAGCAAACAAACATCATCTTCAAGGATAAATACATGCAGAATATTATTAGATGGGTATATTCCAACAAGCATACAACTTCAGTGACACACACGAACCTTATCCTAGCAGCAGACTATCTGCCTGACGTGCTACACTACTCCATCAACATACAGCCATTGTCACACCATTACAGCAGCGATTACAATGGATCTTTCTACAACAATACATCTTTCTATTCTCACTGAATAACCGATGATATAATTATTAAAGAGGTAAGTTTTTATTTAATCTTTTATAATCTCGTTTGATGCAATAAATCTCATGCATGCTTAAGATAGTATCCTAACATATTTAATATGAACAAGAGAACAAAGAGATTGAACAATAATTCACCCATATTTTTCAGTAGTTTTGTCCGTGTCATTTTATCTCAGAAATAATTGAATGCTATTTTGTTGAAAATGTTTCATAGACTTTACTTTGCATGAGCAAAAATATCTAATGTATTTATAAGGTAGGTACTGTATAAATGATAGATTAGCATATCTGGTATGTAATATTAAAAAATACATTATTGTTTATAATGAGTAGATTGTTGGTAGTGATTTCTTGATCTAAAATACATGCAAAACATTAGCTGGTGTAGTTTTTTAAGATTTTTTTCATAAACTTAGATTATTATTTAACTACAGTATGAAATTTATTTTAAATGTATTTATTACTTAATTATCTTAAATAATAATGGTGTGTCAAGGGTTAATGACAGACAAACTATGTTTTAGAACTCACAAGAAGCTGTTTGTTATTTCACCCCAGGTCAGCCTTACTTTAGAAAGGTTGGCCTGGGGCTAAATAAGATGAATGTGTTCCGGCCATAATCATTATAATGCTTTTTATATTTGGAACATTATTCAACGTATACTTCTATTTTTAATATGGTGGAGGGAACTGAAAAAATCTGAACAAAACATTAAGCAATTTGCTTCAGTGTATTTAATGTGTTTATTAGTATGCAGGTTGGTAGCATTGGTGTAATAGATTTGTGTTAAGGATAGTAGCAAACACAAGATATTCAGAAATGACTCGTAATGGTGGCATGGTGAAGGTGACAATACAGTGAAACAGACCAGCTCCATTTGGAGTCAACCAAATAAAGACAATATCAGTTATAAGGTATATGTTTCTTTTAAAGCTTATATGTGTATAAGCTTTTCTGAAATATAATTATTTCAATCAGTCTTCCTACTTTGATTTTTTTCTGTAATTTCCTAAATAATTTCACTCCTATATTTTTCAATCATATTTTATTCTATATTTACCAATATTTTATTGTAAATTTATATTTCAATTATTTTGTGAACCATTATTACTTTGTCACTGTATATACATTGTATAAAGTTACATTGAATATCATCATCATTAAACAATCGTTTTTATATGCTTCCATGGCTCATACGGAATTTGTTGAGGTAGATTTTCTACAAATTTATGCCCTTTCT
Source organism: Octopus bimaculoides (assembly GCF_046866305.1). Classification (NCBI taxonomy): domain Eukaryota; kingdom Metazoa; phylum Mollusca; class Cephalopoda; order Octopoda; family Octopodidae; genus Octopus; species Octopus bimaculoides. The sequence continues at coordinate 2,418,517 of NC_142941.1, forward strand.
GTTGCCAACCCAAGTAAGATGATATTTCCATGGTCAGACATGTTTGAATCGACTTACACAATATATTGTATAAAGTTAATCTGAACACCAGAAATCTGCTTCCTTGGCTTTAGGCATCTAAATCGTTAGAATGAAATTTATGAACTCATTCAGTAAATATTGATTGTTTTTCATAGCATTTAACCAAATGAGGTGTAAACAAAATATTGAATCAATAAAATATTAGAAATAACTTAACAAAGTTATGATTGAGAAATATATTAATGAATTTAACATCCCTCTCCACACATTTATTTATTTCTATTCCCGTCTTACTGTTGTTATTTTGTTCTTTAAACATTTGCTCCAATTCATGGACATCATTTGAGAAGAAGACTATCATCATCATCATCATCATCATCATCATCATCATCATCTAGTGTCCATTTTCCATACTGGCATTAGTAAGATGGTTTAATTGGAGCTGGCAAGCCAGAGAGCTGCACCACGTTCCAGTCTGTTTTAGCGTGGTTTCTACAGCTGGATGCTCTTCCTCATGCCAACCATTCCACAGAGTAAACTGGGTGTCTTTTACATATTACCAGCATGGGTGCCTTTTACGTGTCACCAGTACAGGTGTCTTTTACATGTCACAAACATGGGTACTTTTTATGTGTCATTGGCACAGGTGATGATGACGACATGAAGTGATAGATTTATATATTTCTATTATTTCAATGATATCTGTGTATTTTAAGCTGTTATTTATTTCTCATTACAATTCTTTAATGAATTTGTATTTCTATTTTAGGTCCTATCAACATATTCAAGCGTTTTTAAGTATCAATCATTCTACAATAATGTTATTGTCATTGTCTATTGTGTTATCAATGGTCCACTGTGTCCTCACCATAGACCTTACCTACCATGTGGAAGAAGAGAGAAGTCCAGGAACATATGTAGCAGACATTGCTGCTGATTCTAAACTTTTAGACAATGTTAAACCATCTGACCAACATTTGATAACATTCAGTCAATTCAAACGAAAAGTGGCACAGTTATTTAATATCACCAAAACAGGTAAACTGTACACTGCTCAGATATTGGATGCAGAAGATCTCTGTACATTCAACAAAGAATGTTCCAGAACTATGAAAGTTGTTGTCAATAAAGGAACAAGTGTTTCGAAAATATTAAAAATCAAAATAATCATAGAAGACATCAATGACCATCAACCAAACTTTCCTATAAAGAACATCAACATACAGTTTTATGAGAATATAGCTAAAGGTGCAAAACAATCAATACCAAATGCCATAGACAAAGATGTTGGATTTCAAAACTCGTTAATACAATATAAATTAAAATCAAAAAATGGTGAACCATTCTCTCTGTCAGTGTCTAAAAGAGCTGATGGTATTTCTTCTCTTAAAATAGTTTTGAAAGAATCATTGGACAGAGAAATCAAAGACACATATTTATTACAAGTCATAGCTAAAGATGGAGGTTCACCAGCAAAACAAGGTGTTCTAAATATAAATATCTCTATAACAGATTTAAATGACAACGCACCTGTATTTTCTAAACCTCTCTATAATATATCCATACAAAGTACACATCATAAAGCCAAACCCATCATTGTTTTATCTGTAACAGATACTGATTCTGGTGAAAATGGTAAAATTACTTTCCATTTCAGTCCAAAGACATCAGATATAGCAAAAAGCTATTTTCAGTTAAATGAAACCAGCGGAACTATTTTGTTAAGTAAATATACAAGTTTAGGAAAAAAGAAAACTTATGAACTGTTTATAGAAGCCAGGGATGGGGGCAGCCCTCCTCTCAGTTCCATAGCAACTGTTTTGGTAAATGTTATCAACCAACACAATAATCCTCCATCTATTGATATTGATTATGTTTCTGCAATCAATGACAACACAGCTACCATTTCTGAAGACATCAAAGTCGGTAGTTTCATTGCTTATGTGATGGTCACCGACAACGATGTGGGACAAAATGGAGAGGTCAGCTGTGATATCAAACATGATACGTTCAAACTACAGTCAATGGGATCTAAAGAATATAAAATCATTCTAAACAAACCAGTGGACAGAGAAACACAAGGACACTATAACATTCCTGTCTCATGTCAAGATAAAGGATTACCTCCTCTGAAAAGTGTTAAAACCCTCTCTATCCAAGTGACGGACATCAATGATGTACAACCACAGTTTACCAAAGATACATTCCAATTCCTCACCTATGAAAACAAAGATAAAGACTTCCCTATTGGTTTTGTCAATGCCACTGACCCTGATCTTGGATCTGCTGGACAACTCACATATTCTCTGCTGCGTAAAGAAAAATCCAATCTACCATTTCTCATCACCAGTTATGGCTTCATTTCAGCGACCATGTCATTGGACAGAGAGAAACAAGATGTGTATAAGTTTGAGGTTTTTGTCAAAGATAACGGAAGCCCATCTCTGAATGACACAGCAAATGTTGTTGTTGAGATTCTAGATCAAAATGACAATGCTCCCTATTTTACATATCCTAGTAGTGACCCTTACACCCTAAATGTGCAGTACCATCCGCAGAGTAAGAGTGACATCACAGTTTTGAGAGCCTCTGATGGGGACAGTGGAAACAATGCTTTCCTCAGATATGCAATCGTACAAGGCAATGATAAACAGTTGTTTAGTATGAACTCACACAGTGGTGCTTTATCATTCTCCAGACAAGTTTATCTAAATGATGCTGGAAGTTATGAGCTGGTGTTTGTGGTGAAAGACAGTGGTAGTCCAGTTCAGTCGTCAACAACTAGTGTCACTTTGGTATTGGCTGTTAGTAACGAGACATCACCAATGTCGAAGAGTGGACCTTTACAATCTTCGGGTAGGGTCCATATGACATGGGTTATTATCATTGTATCCTCAGCAGTAATAATATCAGTGGCTATTGTTGTTTCTATAACACTGTGTATTATGAAATGCATTAAACACAGAGATAACACAGCAGCTGCTGCAACAAAGACTACAGCATACCAAGGTAGAGCAGAGATGAAACAATTGTTGTACCAGACTAACACTTCTGTTGCTATGTCAAGGAATCCGGAAGAGATGGTGAAAAGGAATATCTATTCTGAGAGATCCAAGAGTGAATGTTATGCAGAAGGTCAGCTGCGGAACAAATATGAATCTTCAGTTCAGTCAAGAACTTTACCAAAACCTACCCCAGTAAGTGGAAACATTATAATATTTTCTCTCTCTTCACTGTATATGTAAAAAAGGAACAATGAAATCTCTTTGAATATGTTTTAACTTCAATGATACATTCCAATATTAAATTGTTCTCTATCCATGTTGATTGTAACTTCCGTTGTTTGGTGTCTCCTCACATTTCTTTATCATTGGTTTGTCAACAGAAATACTGTCAACCTGTTGTGGTGACATCAAGTGATGATGCTGTGGAAGATAATGCTACTATGGTTTGTAACTATACATCAGATACAATGTCATCTAAGAGAAGTGGTAGACAAGGAGACTTGAAACATTATGAAGAAATACCAGGAGTATCAGGTTAATAACTATTCTGTTGTTTTTTTCATCTCAAGTGTGGAGTTTTAGTAACAGCCATTTCTAACAAATATACTGCCAGAAATTTTCAGGTTATAAACTCCAGAGTATATGTTTTATCTATATTTTTTTACCTTTTCATTAAGTAATTAATTAATGAAATCTGCAAGTCTGTGATTTTGTAAAGTATGTTTTCAATCTAAATTCCAGATCAAAATATATATAAAAATAATGATGCAACTACGTCAAAAGATTCCAGTGAAGAAACTCCAGTCAAACATGTATAATACTTTACTTTATGTAAATACAAGATATAGACTCTTCAGTATAGACACACACACACACACACACACACACACACACACACACACACACACACACACACACACACATCAACATATACATTTTGCAGTATACTCTATAAGAATATACATTAGCAAAGAGGAAATGATCTTATAAATAAGTCATTATTTTTTAAAATTATCCCTTGAATGCAAAATAGGTGGAGTTTTTCATATAACAAAAGAGTGTTTTTATAAACGTATTATTACACTCCATCATTCACCAAATTTTCCATGTGTTATTGAGTATAATAAGCAGAGATAATATTGTATATGGTTTGCCATGTTTACTATGTCCTTTGCAGGGCTTGTGCATTTCTCCTCCTGATTGTGGAAAAGTACACAAAGGAGATTTTTATTGATCAATGAGATGAAGTTACCTGACATCTTTGGAGTATTATTAACTATAAATGCTATAACTTAAGCTAGTAACCACTCTGGGAAAGCATGACCATCACAACCTCTAAATATATGACCATCTTCATTACAGAAAGAAATCAATATGAAGGGAGCACCTTCATTGGTCTCCTGTTTAGATCACTCAACCAATCAGATTCGGGATAAAACAGAGAAAAATTCACTAACAAAGCCAAGCATTCACATCACTGATGTTATTATCCCAAACAATTATGTTATGTTTTAGTATAAACATAATTCTAACTATTTAAATAGATATCCATGTAAATAGTAAACATCTTCTTTAAGGATAAATACATACAGAATACTATTAGATGTACTCCCACAAACATACAACTTCCATAACACATGCAGCCCTCTCCTAGCAGCAGACTATCTGCCTGACGTGCTACACTACTCCATCACCATACAGCCATTGTCACACCATTACAGCAGAACGTACAATGGATCTTTCTACAATACATCTTTCTATTCTCACTGAATAACCAATGATATAATTATTAAAAAGGTAAGTTTCTATTTAATCTCTTATAATCTCATTTTAATTATTATCACTCACCAAATCTGTGAGATATTACTCCACAAACAATAACTAATACAGATAATATAATAGCGTCCATATTGTTTTATAAGAAAATTAATTGGATAATGCTGTTGGAAATGTTTAATATTTAGACTTTACTTCATTGAAACAATATTATATGTTCCTAAATAATATTTGTTTTATATATTGATCAGTAGCAATAAGCAACTGTGTATATAATTTAGTGATATAGTGTGTATTTTTGTTGTGAATATATAGCAAATAGTATGCGAAAGAATTGTGAAGATATTAAATAAAAAGATATTAAGCAATATTTTCCAAAGAGTTTAAAATGGCTCTGAGTGTGTAGATTATTAGAAATGATGAAGTGATGTGTTACAAATTTTGCTTAGGGATAACGGCAGACATATTAAGATTAAAATGTGTGAGAAGTGAACAACAATGGTGTCGTGCTGCAGAAGACAATACAATGAAAAGGGACTAGCTATATTTGTAACCGAATATATATATGTATATATATATATATATATATAGACAATACCATTATATGTTGCAGATCTTTCATTATTATTTGTATCTGTGTTTGTCAGAAAATTGAAATTTCAAACATGTCATCTTAATTCAGCTGCTTTTATCATTTTTTCGTGTATAATTTCTGTCTAAATTTTCTAACATATTCTATACTGCATCCCTAGTATTTATCAGATATTTTGATAATGTTATAAATATTTGACATAAATTAAAAGTAAAGTGTATTTGATTTATAAATTAGATTTACATATTAAATATAAAGCAACCTATCTTCATCATCATCATCATCATCATCATCATCATCATCATCATCATCACTGTATTGTTTGATATCTTTCATAATGATATTTAAACATTTAGTTTCTTGTATGAATTACTTAAACTCTAATTATTAATAATTTCTAGTCATGGAAATCTTAAACTAATTCACTTTAGCCTTGATTCTCATAAGATATTTAATTTACGTATTAACCAACTTCCGTTACTTATTTTCTTGTCATTCAATTGCAATGAGAGTTGCTCGTCATCATTTGGCAGCCCTATTTGTAAACATTAGTTCAAATTGTTTGTCATTGTGTTAGATTCTACAATTTAATTCTTTAATATATTCTCTGAAGACATTTACTTTATTGTGATTCTTAAAGCGAATGTGACTCTAATTTACGATTGGGACCAGTCATATCTTCATTAGTGACTTTGCTTTCTAAACATAATTACAAGTAGTGTTGATATAAATAGTTGAATATGTTGGAGATTGCAACCAACTCTTCTGGCCATTTATGTTTCAAATACATCTTTGTAATTTTGTCAGGTTCTGAGGTTTTTGAGGTTGCATAAAATAAATATTCATAGTATTGTAGAAAGATGCACTTTAAATTTAAGAAATTTTGATATGTAGAAAATAGCAATTGGAATACATTTCCTCCTTGATCACCAGCCACTAATTATGACCATTGTGAGCAGTAAAAGAATATTATATTTGATAAAAAGCACCACTAGCATAGCTAGAGGTGGGCTACTCCAGGTGGCACTTTTATGAGGGCAGCACCACTTTTGGGTCTGCTGTAGGCAATGTATAACTTTTATGGTGGCCGAAGGGCAGCAAACTGAAGGGATGCCCCAGGCAGCACACACTCCTGCTAAGCTAGTGGTAAAAAGGCCTTTATGTTGGTGCTACAAAATGTTAGCTCTGGTTAAGTAAGCCACATAATCTGAAAAGATTATTTTCTTGAATAAGTAATAAGTGCTCATGAACTTGGTATTCTCATATGACTTTTGTGACAGAAAATCCAGTTAGAAGGGCTTTGCATGTGCACACATGTAGAAGTGTGTGTATGTGTGCAGAAGAATATAGCCATATGAATGTGTATAGTTGTACACATGCTTGTGCATGTGTGCATGTGCACATATGTATGCATGGTTATGCATACAAGTGAGTATGTATATGTACGTGTTTTTATATACGATTGAATTCATCTATGATGTAACAGTACAGTTGTTGAAGTTGTTTCCTCTTGAAAGCCAATGCGAAAGCAAAGTTATGCTCCTCTGCTTATGAACTCCAAAGTAAGTTATGCACTGCTAATCCCTCATTGGCTGCTGAACAAAATACATTGCAGCTGGCCAGTGAAATGTAGTGCAACCAAATTGCAATCTGATATAATTTGCAATGGAATTAAATATTCAAGAACACCAACCATGGAACATTCTCTACAACTTAAAGTAGCCATTAAAAGGTTTTTGATGACCCATTTGTACTTCTTGTGTATGATGAAACGAACAATTCAGGTTCATGGTCTTGGCAGGTGTGTATCTTGCTATTTTCTGTTGGTGTGTGAATACACAACTCTGTGTGCTATATTTTTGGAACATATACTTTCTTATGCAATTACAGCATGAATGACAAGTTACTTACTAAGAAGCACACAGCCTGTCAACTTCCCTTAAATCCCTATTTTAATATGCTGTCAAAATTTCCATTGCTCAAAGCTGCATCATGCTGCAATGCTAACAGAAGTTTGTTTTTCATTTTTCTTTCTGCATCTCACTGAACAGCTATCAAATAAATGTTTAAATGAAGCATGCAGTTACAGTTTACTTTTGAGTCAACATATGTGCCACACCCTAACAGTTGAGGGAACCCGTGGAAGAGGTAGGCCCAGGAAGACCTGGGCTGAGGTGGTGAGGCAAGACCTTCGTACATTGGGCCTCACCGAGGCGATGACTACGGACCGAGACCTTTGGAAATGGGCTGTGCGTGAGAAGACCCGGCAAGCCAAGTAAGATCGTTGCCAGTGCCCCTGGACTGGTTCTTGTGCGGGTGGCACATGAGATGCACCATTTTGAGCGTGGCCGTTGCCAGTACCGCCTGACTGGCTCCTGTAGGATTTTCGAGCGAGATCGTTGCCAGTGCCCCTGGACTGGCTTGTGCGGGTGGCACATAAAAGACACCATTTCGAGCGTGGCCGTTTTCGTGCGGGTGACACGTAAAAGCACCCACTACACTCTCTGAGTGGTTGGCGTTAGGAAGGGCATCCAGCTGTAGAAACTCTGCCAAATCAGACTGGAGCCTGGTGTTGCCATCCGGTTTCACCAGTCCTCAGTCAAATCGTCCAACCCATGCTAGCATGGAAAGCGGACGTTAAACGATGATGATGATGATGATGATATGTCTTTGATGCTGCAATTACTTCAGTTACAGTACATGATCTCAGATCAAAACTCTTCATATGCAAGAACATCTCTGAAATACTTCTTATGGAAAATGTTTTTGGTATTGAAGAAACTTATTCAATATACTTATCTAATACCACTTTCATGGGCAGCTAGATTTTGATTTTTTTTCAATCACGTAAGTACATTGAAGCCATGTCATATATGTTTCAATCTAGAAGTAAACTGCCATAAAGTATGAGGCTCATATCCTCTTATTATTTCAATGTTAACTGTGGATTTTAAGTTGTGGTTTATTTTTGATAAAAATTGTTTAATGAACTATATTTCTGTTTTAGGCTTAAACAGCAGATTTAGACATCCTTCAGTGTACTATCATTCCAACACAATATGTTCCTGTCATTGTCTATTGTATTATCAATGGTCCACTGTATCTTGACCATAGACCTTACCTACCATGTGGAAGAAGAGAGAAGTCCAGGAACATATGTAGCAGACATTGCTGCTGATTCTAAACTTTTAGACAATGTTAAACCATCTGACCAACAATTGATAACATTCAGTCAATTCAAACGAAAGGTGGCACAGTTATTTAATATCACCAAAACAGGTAAACTGTACACTGCTCAGACACTGGATGCAGAAGATCTCTGTACATTCAACAAAGAATGTTCTAGAACTGTGAAAGTTGTTGTCAATAAAGGAACTAGTGTTTCAAAAATATTAAAAATCAAAATTGTTATAGAGGACATCAATGACCATCACCCTGAATTTCCTATAAAGAACGTAAATATACAGTTTGATGAAAATGATAGTAAAGGTTCTAAAGTATCACTACCGAATGCAATGGACAAAGATATAGGATATCAAAATTCCTTAATACAATATAAATTAAAATCAAAGAATGGAGAACCATTCTCTCTATCGGTGTCTAAAAGAGCTGATGGTATTTCTTCTCTTAACATAGTTTTAAAAGAATCATTGGACAGAGAAATCAAAGACACATATTTATTACAAGTCATAGCTAAAGATGGAGGTTCACCAGCAAAACAAGGTGTTTTAAATATAAATATTTCCATAATAGATGTTAATGACAATCCACCAGAGTTTTCTAAACCCCTCTATAATATATCCATACAAAGTACACATCACAAATCTAAACCCATCATTGTTTTGTCTGTAACAGATGCTGATGCTGGTGAAAATGGTAAAATTACTTTCCATTTCAGTCCAAAGACATCAGATCTAGCCAAAAGCTATTTTCAATTAAATGAAACCAGTGGAAGCATTTTCTTAAGGGAATATTCAAACTTAGGGAAAAAGAATACTTATGAACTATTTATAGAGGCCAGAGATGGGGGCAGTCCACCCTTTAGTTCCATAGCAACAGTTCTAGTGAATGTTATCAACCAACACAATAATCCTCCATCTATTGATATTGATTATGTTAATGCAATCAATGACAACACAGCTACCATTTCTGAAGACATCAAAGTCGGTAGTTTCATTGCTTATGTGATGGTCACTGACAACGATGTGGGACAAAATGGAGAGGTCAGCTGTGATATCAAACATGATACATTCAAACTACAGTCAATGGGATCTAAAGAATATAAAATCATTCTAAACAAACCAGTGGACAGAGAAACACAAGGACACTATAACATTCCTGTCTCGTGTCAAGATAAAGGATTACCTCCTCTGAAAAGTGTTAAAACCCTCTCTATCCAAGTGACGGACATCAATGATGTACAACCACAGTTTACCAAAGATACATTCCAATTCCTCACCTATGAAAACAAAGATAAAGACTTCCCTATTGGTTTTGTCAATGCCACTGACCCTGATCTTGGATCTGCTGGACAACTCACATATTCTCTGCTGCGTAAAGAAAAATCCAATCTACCATTTCTCATCACCAGTTATGGCTTCATTTCAGCCACCATGTCATTGGACAGAGAGAAACAAGATGTGTATAAGTTTGAGGTTTTTGTCAAAGATAACGGAAGCCCATCTCTGAATGACACAGCAAATGTTGTTGTTGAGATTCTAGATCAAAATGACAATGCTCCCTATTTTACATATCCTAGTAGTGACCCTTACACCCTGAATGTGCAGTACCATCCGCAGAGTAAGAGTGACATCACAGTTTTGAGAGCCTCTGATGGGGACAGTGGGAACAATGCTTTCCTCAGATATGCAATCGTACAAGGCAATGATAAACAGTTGTTTAGTATGAACTCACACAGTGGTGCTTTATCATTCTCCAGACAAGTTTATCTAAATGATGCTGGAAGTTATGAGCTGGTGTTTGTTGTGAAGGACAGTGGTAGTCCAGTTCAGTCGTCAACAACTAGTGTCACTTTGGTATTGGCTGTTAGTAACGAGACATCACCAATGTCGAAGAGTGGACCTTTACAATCTTCGGGTAGGGTCCATATGACATGGGTTATTATCATTGTATCCTCAGCAGTAATAATATCAGTGGCTATTGTTGTTTCTATAACACTGTGTATTATGAAATGCATTAAACACAGAGATAACACAGCAGCTGCTACAACAAAGACTACAGCATACCAAGGTAGAGCAGAGATGAAACAATTGTTGTACCAGACTAACACTTCTGTTGCTATGTCAAGGAATCCGGAAGAGATGGTGAAAAGGAGTATCTATTCTGAGAGATCCAAGAGTGAATGTTATGCAGAAGGTCAGCTGCGGAACAAATATGAATCTTCAGTTCAGTCAAGAACTTTACCAAAACCTACCCCAGTAAGTGAAAACATTATAATATTTTCTCTCTCTTCACTGTATATGTAAAAAAGGAACAATGAAATCTCTTTGAATATGTTTTAACTTCAATAATACATTCCAATATTAAATTGTTCTCTGTCCATGTTGATTGTAACTTCCATTGTTTGGTGTCTCCTCACATTTCTTTATCATTGGTTTGTCAACAGAAATACTGTCAACCTGTTGTGGTGACATCAAGTGATGATGCTGTGGAAGATAATGCTGCTATGGTTTGTAACTATACATCAGATACAATGTCATCTAAGAGAAGTGGTAGACAAGGAGACTTGAAGCATTACGAAGAAATACCAGGAGTATCAGGTAAATGACTACATTTGCTCTATTCTACCTGGATATCACCTCAAATATAGACCTGTATTAAGAACAATTTCTTAAATATATATAAATTTGTTAGTGAATAAGGCTTACATTTATATTTCAGATTCTCATGCATGTAAGAAGTCATATTCTTAAACTTATCTTTTACATCATTTCCACCATCATATAGTTTTCCTGGTGACATATTCCAGAATATGATTATTTTATCAGTTCCATTTGAAATCTTTTTCATCAATTCGATTATAATATTATAATATGAAGAACTCAAAAACATATTTTCTATTGTTATTCCAGATCAAAATTAAAAAAAAAAAAAACATGATATTTTTGTATCTAAATTTCAGATCAAAATATATATAAAAACAATGATACATCAACATCAAAAGATTCCAGTGAAGAAACACCAGTGAAACATGTGTAATTATTTTATCAATGAGACATAACTATATTTCTCCATGTAAATATAAAAACAATGTGATAAATACACAAACACTATTGACACAAATTCTTTGTTTTCTGAACTCTATATAGTATTGCAGATCGCTAAAGACTATGTTTTCTGAAAAGCATCCACATTTCTCCAGTTAAATACAACATTCTATAATTTAAACTGATATGAAACATTTCAAATTTAATTGAAGGTTTTATGTGATTTATAAGGTTTCTTACTCTATTTTTAAGTTACTTCAAATGAAAAATCAGAATTACCAGATTTTTATTGCAATTCTGATATAATGCTCCAAATATATATATAATTCTATAAACTAAAATCAGGTTACAAACAAAACAAATAGTGTTCAAAACTTAGTAATTTTAATTAAATCATTAACGCTAATATTTTATGATACTTTAAAAAAAATAAATTGGAAACTATTCTAGTTATTAGCATTAATGTGGAGGAAAACATGATCAATACCAAATTCTTTTGTTTATTTTCTTTTTTTTTTGTGGGGTTTCTTGCCTCTTCAAAACAAATCACTGTAAAAAAAGAGAACTCTTCAGTGGCTTTCGGTCGTGATCATTCAACCAATCAGATTCTCACTAAAACAGAAAAATTTGTTAACAAAGATAAGCTTTGACATTACTAGTGTTATCAAATTAAGCAATATGTTATGTTTCACTGACTAATTTATTAGCTATTTTAATATCTATCTAATATATATATATATATGTAAATAGTAAACATCATCTTTAAGAATAGACACATACAGAATATTATTTGATGGATGTACTCCCACAAGCATACAGCTTCAATAACACACACAACCCTCTCCTAGCAGCAGACTATCTGCCTGACGTGCTACACTACTCCATCACCATACAGCCATTGTCACACCATTACAGCAGCACGTACAATGGATCTTTCTACAATAAAAACATCTTTCTATTCTCACTGAATAACCAATGATATAATTATTAATAAGGTAAGTTTCTATTTGATATTTTATAAACTCATTTGATATAATAAATCTCACTAAGTCTATCAGACATTGTACTTGCACATTTAACACTTACAAAGGAACAAAGACATTGAACAATAATTCACAAGTATTTTTTAGTAATGTTGCCCATATCGTTTTATATTACAATCAGTTGGATGATGTTGATTGAAATATTTAATGCTTTGTCTGCTTTCGGTTGATATAATATCCTCTGTGTGTGAATAATATTTGTAACATATATTGATCAATAACAATAGGGAGCAATCTTTAAATGAAATGTTATAATGTTTAATCATTTTTGCTTTTTGTCAGATCTTCTTTAGTGATGTAACTGTATCCATGTAGTTGATGGTATAAAATATTAAGAAACATGCCATAATATGTTTAATGCTATAATATATTATAGTATATATATATATATATATATATATATATATATATATTATTTTTATTAACAGTAATGTGGTGAAGATGTGTATGCATTTGTAGTTGGGGATAATGGAGGTCTGGCTCAGATTCAGGGCTGTTGTGAAATGAACGGAAATAGAAAAATGTATAGAATTTTTAATTAACAGTATGCAGTTAAAGTGTTCAGTTTTACTGTAAGTAAAATACTTATATACTTAAATACATTTCTACTCAAGTTGAATATACATATGTATGTATGTATGTATATATATATACTAGGAAAAGGATGCATGGCATTCGGTCATATAATAATATAAATGATATATAAATATATCCATATATCCAAACATGTATATACATACCTACATCTATATGTATACATACATGCGTTAATTTTAAAATATATATATTTGATCACATTTCAGTTCTTATGTGGTCATAAAGACAATATTTTTTACACAGAAATTAGCGTTTTTTATTATTATTATTATTTTTTCTAATCTGGTCTTTGTGTGACTTCCTTCAGCATAAATTTTGCTCAGTTTTGCTTTATATTTTGTTTTATAAATACTTGATTATTTTTAATATATTGATAACTAAATTTTTAAAGTTATAATGCTTATTAAACAGATATTAGGCATTATAGGAGGGTTTTTTGTTTTTTTGATTTTTTTTTTACTTTATTTGCTATTACTAGGGAAGTGATAAAGGCAACTTTTTAAAACCTTTAAATTTTCTCCTGGATGAGTAATTCCAAACATAGTTTAGTGATGAGAAAGTTTAATGCAAAGATAATGAAAAAGCAGAGACATGAAAGATAATCAGATGTGGAAGTTGAAGTGTGCCCCTGTGTGAGCCAGCTTCCACAAACCTCTAACAAATCATTATACGTACATGTACATAAGAACAGATAACTTTATTTTCTATTCTAGGCACAAAGCCTGAAATTTTGGAGGAGGGGGCTAGTGGATTAAATCGAACCAGTACGAAACTGGTACTTAATTTATCAACCCCAAAAGGATGAAAGAGAAAGTCGACCTCAGCAGAATTTGAACTCATAACTTGTATTTACAAAATTGCTGACTGGGGATTAGGAGTGCAAGCTATGGACAAACAAAAGGTGCAGTTGAATCACAAGAAAGTTAATGGAGAAAGTAGTGTTTGGGTGTGAAAAGTGTACAGGAGTAATAAACACTGAGGGGCACACGGGAAATATATTTTCTCAGATGCCCTAGAGACTACCTCGAGGTAGTAGCTAGAGTTTGGTACCTTGGTAACCTAGGGAGCAGTAGAAGAGGATATTCTGAAAATATAGTTACTAGAATAAGAGTAGGATGGAGAAAGTTCAGAGAGCTATTACCTTTGTTGCCAATGAAAGGCAGATTGTATTATGCTTGTGTACGAATAGAAATGCCACATAGTAGTGAGATGTGGACCCTGAATGCAAAAGATATATAAAGATCAGAGAGGAGGGAAGCTAGTAAGCTCTGTTGTATTTTTATTGTCAGTGTGGTTTGTATGACAATATGTTAAGGTATTGATAGAAAAACGAAGATAAAAGCAATCAAATGTAGAGTGTAAGAGAGAAGACTTTGCTGGCTTTTTGTCATGCGAAGCATATAGATGTGGACAGCTGCATAAAGAAATGCTGGTCACTTAAAGTGGTTGGAACTTGTGGAAGAGGGAGGCCCAGAAAGACACGAGAAGAAATATTGAAGGCTGATCTCGAAATGTTAAAAACTCATGGATCATAGGATAAAAGACTCAGATGATTGATGAATAGTTGTGCTTGAGAAGACTTGCCCACTACAACAAAAATATGATCTAAAAGCACTCTGTTTATGCTTGTAACTCATTCTGCCTCAGCAAGCAGTCTTCACATCTTATTCCCCTAACACCCAGCCCTCCCCATCACTCCTCTGTCTTTGATGCTACTCTGCGACTGTAAACATCTGAGAGCAGAACTGACACATGTTACTCTGCCCTATTTCTTTGTACTACCAATTATCTCTTCCCCTCCCCCCCGAACCACTTCCATCCTTTATTTTACATTATCCTCCCTTCACACACTATTTTCACTGGTCACCTCCTTTCTGTACCTTCAGTTATCTCCATTCGCATTCTCCATCTTGATACCTTACATATCTGCCATCATTCTCAATGCCCTCTCAGATCAGCTCTCATGCCCCACTCACCATCGTTACCTTATGTACACCTACAACTTGCACAATATCCCCCTGCCTTCTGATCTATCATCTTTCCTTAGCTACTTCTCTCTCACCTTAGCCCTTTTCCAAACTGGTATTTCCCATCAACCACACCTACACTTTATTCATCACTCACTGCATTCACCTCGACTGCTATCGATAGCCATTTGTTACTCTCTCTCCTCAAACTCTTATGAATCCCTCTGCGTGGCAGCTTGAGTGTCTTCTACTATAGCCTTGAGCCAACCAAAGTCTCATGAGTAGATTTGGTAGATGGAAACTGAAAGAAGCCTGTTGTATATATGTATATATATATATATATATATATATATATATATATATATTTATGTGTGTGTGTCTTTGTGTCTATGTTTGTCCCATAACCTAGCTGTTCAGCAAAAGAGACCAATGAAATAAGTATCAGACTTTTTAAAAATAAATTCTGGGGTCAATACATTCAACAGAGAATTATTTAAGGACGGTGCCTAAGCATGGCCACAGTCTTATGACTTGAAAAATTAAGACATCTTTGACAAAGCAGAACTGACTCACAATTTAAATGTTGGTGTTGAGAGCAGAAAAATAGGAGAGAGAGAGAGAGAGAGAGAGAGAGAGAGTGAAGGGGTGAGGAGAGAAGAATTAAGATGTATTAAAAGACACCAAATGCTACAACCATCGCTGTCTCCAGTTATGTGTTTATTTTCTTTAGGCATAGGTGAAGGGGACATGTTTGTGGCAATTAAGGTCATTTAACACATTTTAATGTTTCTCTCATTCTTTCCCCCTTCCCTCCATCTCTCTCTCTCTCACACTCAACAGGAAGGGCATCCAACAGCAAAAAATCTGTTTCAACAAACTCCATCCAAGCCATGGAAAAGTGGATATTAATCAAAGTTGATACATGTATGCATGTGTTTGTGCCTCCTTGTCTTCACATGGACATCACATGACAGTTGTGAGTGTCACTGTCGAAAAGAAGGATCATTCATTTCCAATATTCAGTAAAGCATGTTTGACAATGGGGAAATATTGCCTTGCTTGGAGACAGGTGAAGACTGGCAACCAGAAGGTTACCTGACTGCAAAACGTCTGTCAAAATAACATTCTTCCAACCTATGCAAGTATGGGCGCATGGATGTTAAAATAACACTGATAAATCTATTAATGTAGATGATATCATGTAAGTAGATGATTAATAGATGGAAACCTATATATTGATGCAAAAGCTTCTTTGCTCAAAAAGTGAAGGATCATTGCAGACATGAATTACTCCTCAAACCACTAAGACTGGTTGTTTCTAAGATGACATAGTCTAGGAACAAAATTGATAGAGAGATGTAAGAAATATTTTGAAATATTGTATAATTGATGAAAATATATTTCAATTTCAGATTCAATCCTCCAACATACTTGGGCATCTTTAACAAACATATAACAACAATATGTTACTGCCATTGACCATTGTATTGTCAGTGGTCCACTGTGTCTTCACCATAGACCTTACCTACCATGTGGAAGAAGAGAGAAGTCCAGGAACATATGTAGCAGACATTGCTGCTGATTCTAAACTTTTAGACAATGTTAAACCATCTGACCAACATTTGATAACATTCAGTCAATTCAAACGAAAGGTGGCACAGTTATTTAATATCACCAAAACAGGTAAACTGTACACTGCTCAGACACTGGATGCAGAAGATCTCTGTACATTCAACAAAGAATGTTCTAGAACTGTGAAAGTTATTATAAAGAAAGTGGATAGTTTCACAAAAATATTAAAAGTCAAAATAGTGATAGAAGACATAAATGATCACGAACCTAAGTTTCCTATAAAGAATGTCAACATAGAGTTTGGAGAAGATGACCGCATCAGTTCAAAAAGATCAATACCAAATGCCATAGACAAAGATGTTGGATTTCAAAACTCATTAATACAATATAAATTAAAATCAAAGAATGGAGAACCATTCTCTCTGTCAGTGTCTAAAAGAGCTGATGGTATTTCTTCTCTTAAAATAGTTTTGAAAGAATCATTAGACAGAGAAATCAAAGACACATATTTATTACAAGTCATAGCTAAAGATGGAGGTTCACCAGCAAAACAAGGTATTTTGAATATAAATATTTCTGTAATAGATGTAAATGACAACCCACCAGAGTTTTCTAAACCTCTATATAATATATCCATACAAAGTACACATCACAAATCTAAACCCATCATTGTTTTGTCTGTAACAGATGCTGATTCTGGTGAAAATGGTAAAATTACTTTCCATTTCAGTCCAAAGACATCAGATCTAGCAAAAAGCTATTTTCTGTTAAATGAAAGCAATGGGGACATTTTTGTAGGTAAATATTCTAATTTGGGTAAAAGGAAAACATATGATCTATTTATAGAGGCCAGGGACGGAGGCAGCCCTCCACTCAATTCCATAGCAACTGTTCTGGTAAATGTTATCAACCAACACAATAATCCCCCTTCTATGGATATTGATTATGTCTCTGCACTCAATTATAACACAGGTACCATCTCTGAAAACATCAAAGTCGGTAGTTTCATTGCTTATGTGATGGTCACCGACAATGATGTTGGAGAAAATGGAGAGGTCAGCTGTGATATCAAACACGATACATTCAAACTACAGTCAATGGGATCTAAAGAATATAAAATCATTCTAAACAAACCAGTGGACAGAGAAACACAAGGACACTATAACATTCCTGTCTCGTGTCAAGATAAAGGATTACCTCCTCTGAAAAGTGTTAAAACCCTCTCTATCCAAGTGACGGACATCAATGATGTACAACCACAGTTTACCAAAGATACATTCCAATTCCTCACCTATGAAAACAAAGATAAAGACTTCCCTATTGGTTTTGTCAATGCCACTGACCCTGATCTTGGATCTGCTGGACAACTCACATATTCTCTGCTGCGTAAAGAAAAATCCAGTCTACCATTTCTCATCACCAGTTATGGCTTCATTTCAGCCACCATGTCATTGGACAGAGAGAAACAAGATGTGTATAAGTTTGAGGTTTTTGTCAAAGATAACGGAAGCCCATCTCTGAATGACACAGCAAATGTTGTTGTTGAGATTCTCGATCAAAATGACAATGCTCCCTATTTTACATATCCTAGTAGTGACCCTTACACCCTAAATGTGCAGTACCATCCGCAGAGTAAGAGTGACATCACAGTTTTGAGAGCCTCTGATGGGGACAGTGGAAACAATGCTTTCCTCAGATATGCAATCGTACAAGGCAATGATAAACAGTTGTTTAGTATGAACTCACACAGTGGTGCTTTATCATTCTCCAGACAAGTTTATCTAAATGATGCTGGAAGTTATGAGCTGGTGTTTGTTGTGAAGGACAGTGGTAGTCCAGTTCAGTCGTCAACAACTAGTGTCACTTTGGTATTGGCTGTTAGTAACGAGACATCACCAATGTCGAAGAGTGGACCTTTACAATCTTCGGGTAGGGTCCATATGACATGGGTTATTATCATTGTATCCTCAGCAGTAATAATATCAGTGGCTATTGTTGTTTCTATAACACTGTGTATTATGAAATGCATTAAACACAGAGATAACACAGCAGCTGCTGCAACAAAGACTACAGCATACCAAGGTAGAGCAGAGATGAAACAATTGTTGTACCAGACTAACACTTCTGTTGCTATGTCAAGGAATCCCGAAGAGATGGTGAAAAGGAATATCTATTCTGAGAGATCCAAGAGTGAATGTTATGCAGAAGGTCAGCTACGGAACAAATATGAATCTTCAGTTCAGTCAAGAACTTTACCAAAACCTACCCCAGTAAGTGGAAACATTATAATATTTTCTCTCTCTTCACTGTATATGTAAAAAAGGAACAATGAAATCTCTTTGAATATGTTTTAACTTCAATGATACATTCCAATATTAAATTGTTCTCTGTCCATGTTGATTGTAACTTCCGTTGTTTGGTGTCTCCTCACATTTCTTTATCATTGGTTTGTCAACAGAAATACTGTCAACCTGTTGTGGTGACATCAAGTGATGATGCTGTGGAAGATAATGCTACTATGGTTTGTAACTATACATCAGATACAATGTCATCTAAGAGAAGTGGTAGACAAGGAGACTTGAAGCATTATGAAGAAATACCAGGAGTATCAGGTTAATAACTATTCTGTTGTTTTTTTCATCTCAAGTGTGGAGTTTTAGTAACAGCCATTTCTAACAAATATACTGCCAGAAATTTTCAGGTTATAAACTCCAGAGTATATGTTTTATCTATATTTTTTTACCTTTTCATTAAGTAATTAATTAATGAAATCTGCAATTCTGTGATTTTGTAATGTATGTTTTCAATCTAAATTCCAGATCAAAATATATATAAGAATAATGATGCAACTACGTCAAAAGATTCCAGTGAAGAAACTCCAGTCAAACATGTATAATACTTTACTTTATGTAAATACAAGATATAGACTCTTCAGTATAGACACACACACACACACACACACACACACACATATACATTTTGCAGTATACTCTATAAGAATATACATTATCAAAGAGGAAATGATCTTATAAATATGTAATAATTTGTTTTTTCAAATTGTCCCTTGATTTTTATGATACAATATAAGAATCATCATCATCATCATTATCATCTGTTCTCCATACTGGCACACAAAATTTAGTATTTGTTACTAAGTTTTATTATTTTTGGACATTTTATATGGTTTATCATATTTATTACATCCTTCAAGAAATTTATGTACTTCTAACTAAGATGGTATAAATATGTACAGAAAGGAGACTTTTATATGTTAGTTGCAAAGTTTTGTTACACCTTTGGAGTAATATCGAGTAGAAAAGTTATAACTTATGCTAGGAATGACTCTAGGAAAGCATGTTCATCACAACCTATGTGACCATCTTTTTCACAAAAAGAAATCAATGTGAAGAGAACATCTTCATTGGTCTTCTCTCACAATCATTCAACCAATCAGATTCTCACTGAAACATAGAAAGAAATCACCAACTAAGATTAGCATTTGCTTTACTGATGTTATTAAAGCAGACAGTTATGTTTAACAATAGACTATTGCAGTTATATAAATTTATATATATAGATAGATATATTTAAATAGTCATTGATACCAGCAAACAAACATCATCTTTAAGGATTAATACATGTAGAATATTATTACATGGATGTACTCTCACAAAGCATACAACTTCAGTGACACACACGAACCTTATCCTAGCAGCAGACTATCTGCCTGACGTGCTACACTACTCCATCAACATACAGCCATTGTCACACCATTACAGCAGCACGTACAATGGATCTTTCTACAACAATACATCTTTCTATTCTCACTGAATAACCAATGATATAATTATTAAAGAGGTAAGTTTTTATTTAATCTTTTATAATCTCGTTTGATGCAATAAATCTCATGCATGCTTAAGATAGTATCCTAACATATTTAATATGAACAAAAGAACAAAGAGATTGAACAATAATTCACCCATATTTTTCAGTAGTTTTGTCCATGTCATTTTATCTCAGAAATAATTGAATGCTATTTTGTTGAAAATGTTTCATAGACTTTACTTTGCATGAGCAAAAATATCTAATGTATTTATAAGGTAGGTACTGTGTAAATGATAGATTAGCATGTCTGGTATGTAATATTAAGAAATACATTATTGTTTATAATGAGTAGATTGTTGGTAGTGATTTCTTGATCTAAAATACATGCAAAACGTTAGCTGGTGTAGTTTTTTAAGATTTTTTTCATAAACTTAGATTATTATTTAACTACAGTATGAAATTTATTTTAAATGTATTTATTACTTAATTATCTTAAATAATAATGGTGTGTCAAGGGTTAATGACAGACAAACTATGTTTTAGAACTCACAAGAAGCTGTTTGTTATTTCACCCCAGGTCAGCCTTACTTTAGTTAGGTTGGCCTGGGGCTAAATAAGATGAATGTGTTCCGGCCATAATCATTATAATGCTTTTTATATTTGGAACATTATTCAACGTATACTTCTATTTTTAATATGGTGGAGGGAACTGAAAAAATCTGAACAAAACATTAAGCAATTTGCTTCAGTGTATTTAATGTGTTTATTAGTATGCAGGTTGGTAGCATTGGTGTAATAGATTTGTGTTAAGGATAGTAGCAAACACAAGATATTCAGAAATGACTCGTAATGGTGGCATGGTGAAGGTGACAATACAGTGAAACAGACCAGCTCCATTTGGAGTCAACCAAATAAAGACAATATCAGTTATAAGGTATATGTTTTTTTTAAAGCTTATATGTGTATAAGCTTTTCTGAAATATAATTATTTCAATCAGTCTTCCTACTTTGATTTTTTTCTGTAATTTCCTAAATAATTTCACTCCTATATTTTTCAATCATATTTTATTCTATATTTACGAATATTCTATTGTAAATTTATATTTCAATTATTTTGTGAAGCATTATTACTTTGTCACTATATATACATTGTATGTATAAAGTTACATTGAATATCATCATCATTAAACAATCGTTTTTATATGCTTCCATGGCTCATACGGAATTTGTTGAGGTAGATTTTCTACAAACTTATGCCCTTTCTGTTGCCAACCCAAGTAAGATGATATTTGCATGGTCAGACATGTTTGAATCGACTTACACAATATATTGTATAAAGTGACTTTTATATATTGTATAAAGTTAACCTGAACACCAGAAATCTGCTTCCATGGCTTTAGGCATCTAAATCCTTAGAATGAAAGTTATAAACTCATTCAGTAAATATTGATTGTTTGTTTTTCATAGCATTTAACCAAATGAGGTGTAAACAAAATATTGAATCAATAAAATATTAGAAATAACTTAACAAAGTTATGATTGAGAAATATATTAATGAATTTAACATCCCTCTCCACACATTTATTTATTTCTATTCCCGTCTTACTGTTGTTATTTTGTTCTTTAAACATTTGCTCCAATTCATGGACATCATTTGAGAAGAAGACTATCATCATCATCATCATCATCTAGTGTCCATTTTCCATACTGGCATCAGTAAGATGGTTTAATTGGAGCTGGTAAGCCAGAGAGCTGCACCACGTTCCAGTCTGTTTTAGCGTGGTTTCTACAGCTGGATGCTCTTCCTCATGCCAACCATTCCACAGAGTAAACTGGGTGTCTTTTCCATATTACCAGCATGGGTGCCTTTTACGTGTCACCAGTACAGGTGTCTTTTACATGTCACAAACATGGGTACTTTTTATGTGTCATTGGCACAGGTGATGATGACGACATGAAGTGATAGATTTATAGGAAAGTGGGTTATACATCATTAGATGTACACCTGACTTTCCTATATTAAATTAAGATATTATGAACGGAACGCTGAACTCATTTATTCAAGGTGGAAAATATACATCTTTAATCTTGTTTGTTGAGACGTCTTCGGTGTGTGAGAACATGGTTGTTGGGACGTTGGTATATTGATATGAGCTGTCTAGCGTGAGTTCGAACGATGGAGAGACAGCTAGACACGTCCTTGCTCAATCGCTGGCCAGCAAGAAAGAGATTGATCAAAGCGGGAAAGCTTGGTTGTTGAATTCCACGCAAGCGTGAGACTACGCATGTGCACAGCGTTACTACAGATTTATATATTTCTATTATTTCAATGATGTCTGTGTATTTTAAGCTGTTATTTATTTCTCATTACAATTCTTTAATGAATTTGTATTTCTATTTTAGGTCCTATCAACATATTCAAACGCTTTTAAGTATCCATCATTCTACAATAATGTTACTGTCATTATCTATCGTGTTATCAGTGGTCCACTGTGTCCTCACCATAGACCTTACCTACCATGTGGAAGAAGAGAGAAGTCCAGGAACATATGTAGCAGACATTGCTGCTGATTCTAAACTTTTAGACAATGTTAAACCATCTGACCAACATTTGATAACATTCAGTCAATTCAAACGAAAGGTGGCACAGTTATTTAATATCACCAAAACAGGTAAACTGTACACTGCTCAGACACTGGATGCAGAAGATCTCTGTACATTCAACAAAGAATGTTCCAGAACTATGAAAGTTGTTGTCAATAAAGGAACAAGTGTTTCAAAAATATTAAAAATCAAAATAGTAATAGAAGACATTAATGACCATGAACCGAACTTTCCTATGAAGAATATCAACATAGAGTTTTATGAAGACATTGGTAAAGGTGCAAAAAGATCAATACCAAATGCCATAGACAAAGATGTAGGATTTCAAAATTCATTAATGCAATATAAATTAAAATCAAAGAATGGAGAACCATTCTCTCTGTCAGTGTCTAAAAGAGCTGATGGTATTTCTTCTCTAAAAATAGTTTTGAAAGAATCATTAGACAGAGAAATCAAAGACACATATTTATTACAAGTCATAGCTAAAGATGGAGGTTCACCAGCAAAACAAGGTGTTTTAAATATAAATATTTCTGTAATAGATGTAAATGACAACCCACCAGAGTTTTCTAAACCTCTCTATAATGTATCTATACAAAGTACACATCACAAATCTAAACCCATCATTGTTTTGTCTGTAAGTGATGCTGATTCTGATGAAAATGGTAAAATTACTTTCCATTTCAGTCCAAAGACATCAGATCTAGCAAAAAGCTATTTTCAATTAAATAAAACAAGTGGGGAAATTTTCGTGAGTAAATATTCAAATTTAGGAAAAAAGAAAACCTATGAATTGTTTATAGAGGCCAGAGATGGAGGCAACCCTCCTCTCAGTTCCATAGCAACTGTTTTGGTAAATGTTATCAACCAACACAATAATCCTCCATCTATTGATATTGATTATGTTTCTGCAATCAACGACAACACAGCTACCATTTCTGAAGACATCAAAGTTGGTAGTTTCATTGCTTATGTGATGGTCACCGACAACGATGTGGGACAAAATGGAGAGGTCAGCTGTGATATCAAACATGATACATTCAAACTACAGTCAATGGGATCTAAAGAATATAAAATCATTCTAAACAAACCAGTGGACAGAGAAACACAAGGACACTATAACATTCCTGTCTCCTGTCAAGATAAAGGATTACCTCCTCTGAAAAGTGTTAAAACCCTCTCTATCCAAGTGACGGACATCAATGATGTACAACCACAGTTTACCAAAGATACATTCCAATTCCTCACCTATGAAAACAAAGATAAAGACTTCCCTATTGGTTTTGTCAATGCCACTGACCCTGATCTTGGATCTGCTGGACAACTCACATATTCTCTGCTGCGTAAAGAAAAATCCAATCTACCATTTCTCATCACCAGTTATGGCTTCATTTCAGCCACGATGTCATTGGACAGAGAAAAACAAGATGTGTATAAGTTTGAGGTTTTTGTCAAAGATAACGGAAGCCCATCTCTGAATGACACAGCGAATGTTGTTGTTGAGATTCTCGATCAAAATGACAATGCTCCCTATTTTACATATCCTAGTAGTGACCCTTACACCCTGAATGTGCAGTACCATCCGCAGAGTAAGAGTGACATCACAGTTTTGAGAGCCTCTGATGGGGACAGTGGAAACAATGCTTTCCTCAGATATGCAATCGTACAAGGCAATGATAAACAGTTGTTTAGTATGAACTCACACAGTGGTGCTTTATCATTCTCCAGACAAGTTTATCTAAATGATGCTGGAAGTTATGAGCTGGTGTTTGTTGTGAAGGACAGTGGTAGTCCAGTTCAGTCGTCAACAACTAGTGTCACTTTGGTATTGGCTGTTAGTAACGAGACATCACCAATGTCGAAGAGTGGACCTTTACAATCTTCGGGTAGGGTCCATATGACATGGGTTATTATCATTGTATCCTCAGCAGTAATAATATCAGTGGCTATTGTTGTTTCTATAACACTGTGTATTATGAAATGCATTAAACACAGAGATAACACAGCAGCTGCTGCAACAAAGACTACAGCATACCAAGGTAGAGCAGAGATGAAACAATTGTTGTACCAGACTAACACTTCTGTTGCTATGTCAAGGAATGCAGAAGAGATGGTGAAAAGGAGTATCTATTCTGAGAGATCCAAGAGTGAATGTTATGCAGAAGGTCAGCTGCGGAACAAATATGAATCTTCAGTTCAGTCAAGAACTTTACCAAAACCTACCCCAGTAAGTGGAAACATTATAATATTTTCTCTCTCTTCACTGTATATGTAAAAAAGGAACAATGAAATCTCTTTGAATATGTTTTAACTTCAATGATACATTCCAATATTAAATTGTTCTCTTTCCATGTTGATTCTAACTTCCATTGTTTGGTGTCTCTTCACATTTCTTTATCATTGGTTTGTCCACAGAAATACTGTCAACCTGTTGTGGTGACATCAAGTGATGATGCTGTGGAAGATAATGCTACTATGGTTTGTAACTATACATCAGATACAATGTCATCTAAGAGAAGTGGTAGACAAGGAGACTTGAAGCATTACGAAGAAATACCAGGAGTATCAGGTTAATAACTATTCTGTTGTTTTTTTCATCTCAAGTGTGGAGTTTTAGTAACAGCCATTTCTAACAAATATACTGCCAGAAATTTTCAGGTTATAAACTCCAGAGTATATGTTTTATCTATATTTTTTTACCTTTTCATTAAGTAATTAATTAATGAAATCTGCAAGTCTGTGATTTTGTAAAGTATGTTTTCAATCTAAATTCCAGATCAAAATATATATAAAAATAATGATGCAACTACGTCAAAAGATTCCAGTGAAGAAACTCCAGTCAAACATGTATAATACTTTACTTTATGTAAATACAAGATATAGACTCTTCAGTATAGACACACACACACACACACACACACACACACACACACACACACACATCAACATATACATTTTGCAGTATACTCTATAAGAATATACATTAGCAAAGAGGAAATGATCTTATAAATAAGTCATTATTTTTTAAAATTATCCCTTGAATGCAAAATAGGTGGAGTTTTTCATATAACAAAAGAGTGTTTTTATAAACGTATTATTACACTCCATCGTTCACCAAATTTTCCATGTGTTATTGAGTATAATAAGCAGAGATAATATTGTATATGGTTTGCCATGTTTACTATGTCCTTTGCAGGGCTTGTGCATTTCTCCTTCTGATTGTGTAAAAGTACATAAAGGAGATTTTTATTGATCAATGAGATGAGGTTACCTGACATCTTTGGAGTATTATTAACTATAAATGCTATAACTTAAGCTAGTAACCACTCTGTGAAAGCATGACCATCACAACCTCTAAATATATGACCATCTTCATTACAGAAAGAAATCAATATGAAGGGAGCACCTTCATTGGTCTCCTGTTTAGATCACTCAACCAATCAGATTCGGGATAAAACAGAGAAAAATTCACTAACAAAGCCAAGCATTCACATCACTGATGTTATTATCCCAAACAATTATGTTATGTTTTAGTATAAACATAATTCTAACTATTTAAATAGATATCCATGTAAATAGTAAACATCTTCTTTAAGGATAAATACATACAGAATACTATTAGATGTACTCCCACAAACATACAACTTCCATAACACATGCAGCCCTCTCCTAGCAGCAGACTATCTGCCTGACGTGCTACACTACTCCATCACCATACAGCCATTGTCACACCATTACAGCAGAACGTACAATGGATCTTTCTACAATACATCTTTCTATTCTCACTGAATAACCAATGATATAATTATTAAAAAGGTAAGTTTCTATTTAATCTCTTATAATCTCATTTTAATTATTATCACTCACCAAATCTGTGAGATATTACTCCACAAACAATAACTAATACAGATAATATAATAGCGTCCATATTGTCTTATAAGAAAATTAATTGGATAATGCTGTTGGAAATGTTTAATATTTAGACTTTACTTCATTGAAACAATATTATATGTTCCTAAATAATATTTGTTTTATATATTGATCAGTAGCAATAAGCAACTGTGTATATAATTTAGTGATATAGTGTGTATTTTTGTTGTGAATATATAGCAAATAGTATGCGAAAGAATTGTGAAGATATTAAATAAAAAGATATTAAGCAATATTTTCCAAAGAGTTTAAAATGGCTCTGAGTGTGTAGATTATTAGAAATGATGAAGTGATGTGTTACAAATTTTGCTTAGGGATAACGGCAGACATATTAAGATTAAAATGTGTGAGAAGTGAACAACAATGGTGTCGTGCTGCAGAAGACAATACAATGAAAAGGGACTAGCTATATTTGTAACCGAATATATATATGTATATATATATATGTATGTATATATATATATATATATATATATATATATATATATATATAGACAATACCATTATATGTTGCAGATCTTTCATTATTATTTGTATCTGTGTTTGTCAGAAAATTGAAATTTCAAACATGTCATCTTAATTCAGCTGCTTTTATCATTTTTTCGTGTATAATTTCTGTCTAAATTTTGTAACATATTCTATACTGCATCCCTAGTATTTATCAGATATTTTGATAATGTTATAAATATTTGACATAAATTAAAAGTAAAGTGTATTTGATTTATAAATTAGATTTACATATTAAATATAAAGCAACCTATCTTCGTCATCATCATCATCATCATCATCATCATCATCATCATCACTGTATTGTTTGATATCTTTCATAATGATATTTAAACATTTAGTTTCTTGTATGAATTACTTAAACTCTAATTATTAATAATTTCTAGTCATGGAAATCTTAAACTAATTCACTTTAGCCTTGATTCTCATAAGATATTTAATTTACGTATTAACCAACTTCCGTTACTTATTTTCTTGTCATTCAATTGCAATGAGAGTTGCTCGTCATCATTTGGCAGCCCTATTTGTAAACATTAGTTCAAATTGTTTGTCATTGTGTTAGATTCTACAATTTAATTCTTTAATATATTCTCTGAAGACATTTACTTTATTGTGATTCTTAAAGCGAATGTGACTCTAATTTACGATTGGGACCAGTCATATCTTCATTAGTGACTTTGCTTTCTAAACATAATTACAAGTAGTGTTGATATAAATAGTTGAATATGTTGGAGATTGCAACCAACTCTTCTGGCCATTTATGTTTCAAATACATCTTTGTAATTTTGTCAGGTTCTGAGGTTTTTGAGGTTGCATAAAATAAATATTCATAGTATTGTAGAAAGATGCACTTTAAATTTAAGAAATTTTGATATGTAGAAAATAGCAATTGGAATACATTTCCTCCTTGATCACCAGCCACTAATTATGACCATTGTGAGCAGTAAAAGAATATTATATTTGATAAAAAGCACCACTAGCATAGCTAGAGGTGGGCTACTCCAGGTGGCACTTTTATGAGGGCAGCACCACTTTTGGGTCTGCTGTAGGCAATGTATAACTTTTATGGTGGCCGAAGGGCAGCAAACTGAAGGGATGCCCCAGGCAGCACACACTCCTGCTAAGCTAGTGGTAAAAAGGCCTTTATGTTGGTGCTACAAAATGTTAGCTCTGGTTAAGTAAGCCACATAATCTGAAAAGATTATTTTCTTGAATAAGTAATAAGTGCTCATGAACTTGGTATTCTCATATGACTTTTGTGACAGAAAATCCAGTTAGAAGGGCTTTGCATGTGCACACATGTAGAAGTGTGTGTATGTGTGCAGAAGAATATAGCCATATGAATGTGTATAGTTGTACACATGCTTGTGCATGTGTGCATGTGCACATATGTATGCATGGTTATGCATACAAGTGAGTATGTATATGTACGTGTTTTTATATACGATTGAATTCATCTATGATGTAACAGTACAGTTGTTGAAGTTGTTTCCTCTTGAAAGCCAATGCGAAAGCAAAGTTATGCTCCTCTGCTTATGAACTCCAAAGTAAGTTATGCACTGCTAATCCCTCATTGGCTGCTGAACAAAATACATTGCAGCTGGCCAGTGAAATGTAGTGCAACCAAATTGCAATCTGATATAATTTGCAATGGAATTAAATATTCAAGAACACCAACCATGGAACATTCTCTACAACTTAAAGTAGCCATTAAAAGGTTTTTGATGACCCATTTGTACTTCTTGTGTATGATGAAACGAACAATTCAGGTTCATGGTCTTGGCAGGTGTGTATCTTGCTATTTTCTGTTGGTGTGTGAATACACAACTTTAAGTCATTAATATAAAGTGAAAGAGAAAGGCAGCAAGCAGGCAGATAAGTTAGCATGATGGGGGAAAGACTAAACTACATTTTGTCTGTCCTTACGTTCTTATTTCAAATTCAGCTAAAGTCACTTTTGCCTCTCATCCTCTCAGGGTTGATAAAATGTGTACCAGTTGAGCAATGGGGTTGATGTAATTGACGTACACCATCCCCCAACGTATCTGGTCTTGTGCTAAAATTTGAAACTAATGTAATGTGAAATATAATGCGGAATTATTAAATATCTTACTACTACTACTACTGCTGATACTACTACTACTACTACTGCTGCTGCTGCTGCTGCTGTTTTAATCTTTGAGTACCTGTATATTGTATTAGTGTATAACATGCCACTGTCTAAGTATTGTTAAATGATACTTGCTGCCATGTTTCTATATTCTTGTAAAAAAAGACCCTGAGGAAAATATGCAACACAGAATAATTGAAATGAATTATTTTACTCATTAACAACTTTTAGTGAATATCGTCTGTTTACACTAAGAAATTGAACATGGTGGGTTTGAATGACAAAGTTTTTGATTTTGATAGCATTATACCTCCAAGTGTTGTTCATATGTATATGTATAAATATATGAATATGTGTGGCATCTGTATATAAGTATACATGTGTGTCTATAAAAGTTAAATCTGTACTTATTCTGTTCATGAGAGTAAGTGAGGGTGTTGTGAACCATTCAGTTAGCTGAAGACTAACTGAATGGTGGCGAATTTCTGTTCTTCATGTAGCAACAAATATATAATGGAATGGTCTTCATGTGTAGACCGAACTGTTGTATTGATAATGATTTAAATAGAAGATGTTCTTTATGTGGCATTATATGTTGAACGGTCCCTTCTGTTCATGACAGCATTTGTAGAACTGATGTGCAAGTATAAAATTATAGAAAGGGGTCTTATTTTTTGTGCAGCAATATACATGTGTAGCCAGAGTTATCTCTGATTAAGTATGCTGGTTAATATATTAGTACACTAATAGCTGATTAGTTGAGAATTAATTTAATTCACATATTCAGTAAAATTGTATGTGCAAGCTCACATTATCCCCCATGTCATCAAACATAGGTTACTGTTTTTCAGGAGGGTTTCAAAGTTTTTAATCATGAAGGAAATACATGTCTGCTTAGAAATTTTGTGACTGCTTATGGATTATGCCTAAGTGAAGTGTATGAGTATGATGAACAATTTGATATCAGCTCTAGAGGACTGTGTAAAGTTATAGATGGTTCATAAAGAGAGAGAGACAGAGAAAGATTGGATGGTGCTGCGTATTCCAGAGTAGGATACTTTGCTCTTATTACCTTTTATCAACCAAAAACTGTGTATGTCAGAGTTCTCTGCTCTCTAGTCCTGACACCATTAAATTTCGTGGGTCTCGGAACAAACAGCATTTCAACATTGACATCAAAATAAGAGATGTTCTCATCTCACATCAGCTTTTACTTCTTTATTCAGTTGTAGAAATCCAAACACAAAATACATACTGTGTACAGATCAAAACTAAATATAAGCTCTACATTTTTGGAACATATTCTTTTTTATGGTTTTATGGATAATTGTTTCATATTAAAGAAATTTATTCAATGTAGTTATCTCATCCCAGCTTCATGGATTACCTAGCTATTAATGTGTTTTTCAATCTTGTAAATACATTGAAACAAGTTTTTTGATTTCTGCTTTCAGTATACTGTCATGAAGTAATACATTCTTATTTCCTATTATTTCAATGATAACTGTATATTTTAATCTGTAGTTTATTTCAGATTACAATTGTTCAGTGAATTTGTATTTCTATTTTAGGTTCAAACAATATATTGTGATAGCCTAAAGCGTACCATCACTCCAGAACACCATGTTACTGTCATTGTCTATAGTATTATCGATGGTCCACTGTATTTTAACTATAGACCTTACCTACCATGTGGAAGAAGAGAGAAGTCCAGGAACATATGTAGCAGACATTGCTGCTGATTCTAAACTTTTAGACAATGTTAAACCATCTGACCAACATTTGATAACATTCAGTCAATTCAAAC
The DNA here is from genome assembly GCF_046866305.1 of Octopus bimaculoides. Taxonomy (NCBI): domain Eukaryota; kingdom Metazoa; phylum Mollusca; class Cephalopoda; order Octopoda; family Octopodidae; genus Octopus; species Octopus bimaculoides. The sequence continues at coordinate 2,450,100 of NC_142941.1, forward strand.
GAAAGGTGGCACAGTTATTTAATATCACCAAAACAGGTAAACTGTACACTGCTCAGACACTGGATGCAGAAGATCTTTGTACATTCAACAAAGAATGTTCCAGAACTATGAAAGTTGTTGTCAACAAAGGAACAAGTGTTTCAAAAATATTAAAAATCAAAATCGTAATAGAAGATATCAATGACCATGAACCAGAGTTTCCTATGAGAAATGTCAACATAGAGTTTGATGAAGACATTGGTAAAGGTGCAAAAAGATCAATACCCAATGCTATGGACAAAGATATAGGATTTCAAAACTCATTAATGCAATATAAATTAAAATCAAAGAGTGGAGAACCATTCTCCCTGTCAGTGTCTAAAAGAGCTGATGGTATTTCTTCTCTAAAAATAGTTTTGAAAGAATCATTAGACAGAGAAATCAAAGACACATATTTATTACAAGTCATAGCTAAGGATGGAGGTTCACCAGCAAAACAAGGTATTTTGAATATAAATATTTCCATAATAGATGTGAATGACAACCCACCAGAGTTTTCTAAACCTCTGTATAATGTATCCATACAAAGTACACATCACAAATCCAAACCCATCATTGTTTTATCTGTGACTGATGCTGATGCTGGTGAAAATGGTAAAATTACTTTTCATTTCAGTCCAAAGACATCAGATCTATCAAAAAGCTATTTTCAGTTAAATAAAACCAATGGAAACATTTTCTTAAGCAAATATACAAGTCTGAGTAAAAAAAAAACCTATGAACTATTTATAGAAGCCAGAGATGGGGGTAGTCCACCCTTTAGTTCCATAGCAACAGTTCTAGTGAATGTTATCAATCAACACAACAATCCTCCATCTATTGATATTGATTATGTTAATGCAATCAATGACAACACAGCTACCATTTCTGAAAACATCAAAGTTGGTAGTTTCATTGCTTATGTGATGGTCACTGACAATGATGTGGGACAAAATGGAGAGGTCAGCTGTGATATCAAACATGATACATTCAAACTACAGTCAATGGGATCTAAAGAATATAAAATCATTCTAAACAAACCAGTGGACAGAGAAACACAAGGACATTATAACATTCCTGTCTCCTGTCAAGATAAAGGATTACCTCCTCTGAAAAGTGTTAAAACCCTCTCTATCCAAGTGACAGACATCAATGATGTACAACCACAGTTTACCAAAGATACATTCCAATTCCTCACCTATGAAAACAAAGATAAAGACTTCCCTATTGGTTTTGTCAATGCCACTGACCCTGATCTTGGATCTGCTGGACAACTCACATATTCTCTGCTGCGTAAAGAAAAATCCAATCTACCATTTCTCATCACCAGTTATGGCTTCATTTCAGCCACCATGTCATTGGACAGAGAGAAACAAGATGTGTATAAGTTTGAGGTTTTTGTCAAAGATAACGGAAGCCCATCTCTGAATGACACAGCAAATGTTGTTGTTGAGATTCTAGATCAAAATGACAATGCTCCCTATTTTACATACCCTAGTAGTGACCCTTACACCCTGAATGTGCAGTACCATCCGCAGAGTAAGAGTGACATCACAGTTTTGAGAGCATCCGATGGGGACAGTGGAAACAATGCTTTCCTCAGATATGCAATCGTACAAGGCAATGATAAACAGTTGTTTAGTATGAACTCACACAGTGGTGCTTTATCATTCTCCAGACAAGTTTATCTAAATGATGCTGGAAGTTATGAGCTGGTGTTTGTTGTGAAGGACAGTGGTAGTCCAGTTCAGTCGTCAACAACTAGTGTCACTTTGGTATTGGCTGTTAGTAACGAGACATCACCAATGTCGAAGAGTGGACCTTTACAATCTTCGGGTAGGGTCCATATGACATGGGTTATTATCATTGTATCCTCAGCAGTAATAATATCAGTGGCTATTGTTGTTTCTATAACACTGTGTATTATGAAATGCATTAAACACAGAGATAACACAGCAGCTGCTACAACAAAGACTACAGCATACCAAGGTAGAGCAGAGATGAAACAATTGTTGTACCAGACTAACACTTCTGTTGCTATGTCAAGGAATCCGGAAGAGATGGTGAAAAGGAATATCTATTCTGAGAGATCCAAGAGTGAATGTTATGCAGAAGGTCAGCTGCGGAACAAATATGAATCTTCAGTTCAGTCAAGAACTTTACCAAAACCTACCCCAGTAAGTGGAAACATTATAATATTTTCTCTCTCTTCACTGTATATGTAAAAAAGGAACAATGAAATCTCTTTGAATATGTTTTAACTTCAATAATATATTCCAATATTAAATTGTTCTCTATCCATGTTGACTGTAACTTCCATTGTTTGGTGTCTCCTCACATTTCTTTATCATTGGTTTGTCAACAGAAATACTGTCAACCTGTTGTGGTGACATCAAGTGATGATGCTGTGGAAGATAATGCTACTATGGTTTGTAACTATACATCAGATACAATGTCATCCAAGAGAAGTGGTAGACAAGGAGACCTGAAACATTATGAAGAAATACCAGGAGTATCAGGTTAATAGCTGCATTAGCAATATTTTGTACAAATTGCAGTAAAAACAATGTCACAATTTTTTCAACGTATTAACATATTGATATACTGGCAAAATCTATTTTCATTTGAATTTCAGAGCAAAGTTTATATAAAAACAACGATGCATCTGCTTCAAAAGATTCCAGTGAAGAAACTCCAGTGAAACATGTATAATCCAAATACTGAACTGACCTTACTACTCTGTGAATTTATAAGATATTCCAATCATTACACATGCAATCTCCACATGAACATTCATTATTATATATACTGCATAGTGGTATATAAATGTAATGATAGGGTTGTCAATAATTAAGCTCCGTTATTCTGATAAGTAAACAGAAGTTACCTAAATGAATAGATTTCCTATGTGTCTATATGTTCCTGTTTTATAATCATATTATGTTTGGTTTATATCAGTATCAAGCAATATATCTTTACACTTAATGAGAAATACCTTATATTAAACTGCAAAACTCTGTTCTTTTTTTTTTTTTTATTTGCCAAAAAGATATTTATTTAGGAATTCTGAGATTATCACAAGATTGTGGTTCCTTGAAGATAGATATAGTTAATCTAATCACCCCCAGAATTTGTATGGCATTTCATGTGTAGACCATAAAAATCAAAGTCAGTCATGATATATCTTAATTTAAATACTCTCAGAATTTACTTTTCTTTTCATTTTTTTTGTTTATAAAATATATTACCAGTTAAGTAGAGTAATCTAGTTAATTTACTACGTATGCATCAGAAATTTGTCTCTCTCTGCCCATGTCCAGTATTATTATTTCTGTTATTACTATTCTACATTCTGAGTTCAAATTTCACTGAAGTCTACTTTGCCTTTCATCCTTTTGGGCTTGATGAAATAAGTACCAGTTGTGTACAGGGTTTGATTGACTAGCCCTCTCCCCACAAATTTCAGGCCTTGTTCCTATATTATTATTATTATTATTATTATTATTATTATCATCATTACACATTAATGTAGATATGATGCTATAAATCTTTTGCAAATGTTAGTAATCGCAGCTTCTTTATTTCATTTAATTTAACTATATGCAATATATAAGTATAAATATGTATGAATTTAAATATGGAAATTAACATTAAATTCAAGAAAATCTAATTAAACATTAAGATAATTATAATTCTCTGTAATCATCATGTGAAAAGATGAACATCACACAATCTCTCTTCCTTGTTTGAAGTGTTTTGCTTACTGAAATCAATATTAAATAGGGTATCATCATTGGTCTTCTGTTTAGATCATTCAACCAATCAGATTCTCACTAAAACATAGAAAGAAATCACTAACAAAGATTACCATCCACATTACTGGTGTTATTAAACCAGACAGTTCTGTTTAACAATAGACTATTGCAGTTATATATATATATATATTTAAATAATCATTGATACCAGCAAACAAACATCATCTTTAAGGATTAATACATTATTAGATGGATCTATTCCAACAAGCATACAACTTCAGTGACACACACAGCCCTCTCCTAGCAGCAGACTTTCTGCCTGACGTGCTACACTACTCCATCAACATACAGCCATTGTCACACCATTACAGCAGCACGTACAATGGATCTTTCTACAACAATACATCTTTCTATTCTCACTGAATAACCAATGATATAATTATTAAAGAGGTAAGTTTCTATTTAATCTTTTATAATTTTATAATGTTCTTATTTTATATGATGAATATCACTTAAATGTTAAGATATTCTAGCATATTTAATATTAACAAGAGAACAAAGACATTAAGCAATAATTCACATCTATTCCTCAGTAATATTGATGATATTGTTTCATATCACAATTAATTAAATGAAATTGGTGAAAATGTTCCATAGTTAGACAATATCATTTGTATGTGTATAACATTGTGCTGTGATGTGTGTGTGTGTGTGTGTGTTTGTTGTGCGGAAGATATTATATTGTTTATATAGAAGATGGTAAATGAAAGTTATGTCAAGGTGTTAAATATAAAATATGCAGAAGTATGCTACAGTATCTTTAAATTTGAGTATAATGTATCACTTGTGAACAGTAGTGAAGTAATGGTGGCTTATAAATTTTAGTGAACAATAATGGTGGACACATTAGGATTCACAGCTGCCAAGCAGTGAATAGAAATGTTGGCATGTCGTAGGTAACTGTAAAATTGCAAAGACTGAATGTAGAAAATATTGATATTGCATGTGTTTGTTTCTAAAGCATATTTGTAAGTCATAGTAACATTTTATTTCTTTTTAAACATGGCTATCCTGTTTTTTTTCCCTTATAAATTCTTTATAGTCACAATTTTGAATTGTTTTTTATGCTGTCCATTCCAATATTTAGTTATGAATTTTTTGGGGGGGTTTTTTTTGAGATTAAAGCTATAATTTTACAGAAATGGATGTTGATGTGCATTTTGAATATTATGTCTACAATTAAAATTGGAATCTATTCATCATCATCATCATTATGATTATTATCATTATCACCATCATCAACATAATTATTCTCTTGCCATTCTTCTGATCTGAGAGATTCATTATCATTTAACAGTGCTACTCCACAGAGGCTAGGATAAAAGCATATTTATAAAATGACCATTGTGAACCTGTTTTGAAACTTAGATTCTACAATTGCATTTTTGATATTCTTTTCTTTCGTCATTACCTTTCATTCTGAATCTTTAAAATGATTCTATTTTCAATTCCAACCTGGTCCTATTCAAATCTTTACTACTGAATTGTCTTTACAAACATTATCAAATATCAGGTCATCCCATAAGTTCTGTCTGAATTTTGAACAAAGAAAACAAGTGATCAAATGTTATATTTAATTGAAATTTAATCATCAATGTACTTTCCCTGATTATCTATGACTTCCTTCCATCTATTTACAAGCTTCTTAATCCCATCAATGTAAAACTCTTTTGGCTTCAAAGCAAAGAACTCTGCAATGTCAGTTTCGACCTCCTCCTGGCTTGCGAAAGTTATGTCCCCCAAATGATTCTGTAAACTATGAAACAAATGGTAGTCTGAAGGAGCAAGATTGGGAGAATAAAGTGGATGAGGAATTTTTCCCAACCAAGCTCTTCGATCTTCTGTAATGTGATCTTTGCTATGTGGGGTCGTGCATTGTCCTCATGAAACATTCTTCCTTTTCGATTCACTAAATACCCTGATGTTATTAATTATTGATAATTTTTGGCAAATTTTCAAAGTAACACCGGCATTATTTTATTTGCTGCCAACAAAAAACTGTGCTTGTGTGGTGGATTTGAAAAATTATAAATATATATGCATGGGGCACATGCTGGATTGCCTCGTATTTATATGTTTAATCTTGGCATACCTGTTCATGAAGACTCAGCCTAGCAAATTATTTTATTTGCTAATATAGAGTCAGAAACCATGGTCCAGGAGATAGATGGTAAATGTTTTTATTTTTTATTCCTTTCGAAATTTATCCGTAATAGTGGTTTGGATTTTGGCTATTCCTTCTAGAATGCCAGGTATCCTATGATGGTTACCTCTTATGTGTCTAAATGTACACTGTATTTATATGAATAATATATAGTCTATTGACAAATTTTTCTTCACGCTAGGCCACTGGTAGTAAAAATTTCTGAAATTTTTCTTACCCTGATATTATTAATTATATATATATATATATATATAAATTTAAGGAATGGAGTGAACGCATGTTATAACTGCATACTTTATTCCGACATATGTTTCGAAGAATTACAAATTATGCGATCCATAGGAATCGTCGATGTTAAAAATGTAAACTTCTCCTCAGGGAAATGTATGGAAACCATCTATATTTGCCATGATAAGGGACGTAACTCATATGCATCTAAATATATATTTACATCAATTGTTTTTCTTGATTTTTAAATTGATATCTTCATTCAAGTGGATTCGTAATAAGCCACTTAGTTGATATGTTGAATTATTCTTTCCTCTATTTTATGCGTGATAACTATTACAATATATCTGCTGGGTGCTTGGTGTTAGGAATGGCATCCAGCCAAAACAGACAGAAATCTGGTGTAGGTTTCTGCCTGACCAGCTCCTGTCAAATCGTACCCAGCTTGCCAGCATGGAAGCCAGACATGTCTCTAATCATCACAGTCCTTTATGTCATCTCCTCTATGAGGTTCAACATCCTCAGATTAGACTTCATCACATCACGCCATGTCTTTTTAAATTTCCCCTTTTTCCCCAGGTCCCATCCTGCACTTCTTTATAGAGCGGTCAAACTCTATATGCATTATATACCTGTACCAGTGCGGGCGTCTCTCCTGCTTGCTACATCTGATTATTTTTATATCTAGTTTTTCCCTCACTTCGTTCGTACTCCATCATTCTCTAACTTCACCTTGCTTCTGTCAAAAGTGTCAATTTACATCCAGCCAAGGACTTTTTCAGCTTGCATGTCTTCCTTCTTTAAATCGTCTTTTGCTTCTTAGTCCGCCTCGCTCTTGCTCTGAACTCACAATCACTAATCTCTACTTGGTGATATATTCCTTATCAAGAAAAGACTTAGCATTTATTTATAACCACCTGCCTATCCTGTTTTCTGATCAGAATAAAGTCTTTCTGATAGATGACCAAGTAACAAATCACTTTCTTGAAGTTAATGAGGAAAGTGGTTAGGTCATTTACATCAAAGAACTCCAGAACTCTTCATCCATCCTCATCTCTCACAGCATTCCCATTGCTTCCATGTGCACCACAGAAGCGATCATGGTATTACCCAACTTTCCATTAGAATCTCCACTTGTGATAATGAGGTCACCATCATTCATTACGCAGAGTGTTAGTAGGAAGACCTCTTAGAAATGAGCCTTCCTTTCATTTGACAGTCCATTCTTTTCAGTATAACTGTTGTTGTCTTGTCTATGATTAGCTGAAGCTTAATTATTTTATTTGTTATTTTGTTTGTAATCAACCTCGGCTTAATTATTCTATGTTTACTTTTATGATAATTATTTCTATATATTTTCTTAAAATAGTATAGACCTATGAGTGTTTTAATCTATTTTGAAATGAGATGATAATGATTCATGAAATATATTTCTCTTTTAGGTTCAATCTACATATCTAGACTTCTTTAACCAGTAACAACAGGCAGCATCAACAAAATGTTATTGTCATTGTGTATTGTATTATCAATGGTCCACTGTGTCCTCACCATAGACCTTACCTACCATGTGGAAGAAGAGAGAAGTCCAGGAACATACGTAGCAGACATTGCTGCTGATTCTAAACTTTTAGACAATGTTAAACAATCTGACCAACATTTGATAACATTCAGTCAATTCAAACGAAAGGTGGCACAGTTATTTAATATCACCAAAACAGGTAAACTGTACACTGCTCAGACACTGGATGCAGAAGATCTCTGTACATTCAATAAAGAATGTTCCAGAACTGTTAAAATTATTATAAAGAAATTGGCAACATTCACAAAAATATTAAAAGTCAAAATAGTAATAGAAGATATCAATGACCATGAACCTGAGTTTCCAGAAAAACAAATCACTCTACATTTTGGGGAAGGTGATGGGAGAGGAATGAAAAAGTCAATTCCAAATGCCATAGACAAAGATATTAGTTACCAAAATTCTTTCATTGAATACAAACTTAAAAAGTCTGATGATTCATTTTCCCTGTCAGTTTCTAAAAGAGCTGATGGTATTTCATCATTAAAGATTGTTTTAAAAGAAAAATTAGACCGAGAAATAAAAGAGAAATACAATTTAGAAGTTATTGCTAAAGATGGAGGTTCTCCATCTAAACAGAGTGTGTTAAATGTTGTGATTGTTGTTGACGATCAGAATGATAATCCACCTGTATTTTCAAAACCACTTTATAATATTTCAATTAGAACCACACACGACAAAACAGAGCCAATTCTTACTTTGTCAGTGACAGACAAAGATGCGGGTTCCAATAGTAGAGTTACTTTCCATTTCAGCCCCAAAACTTCTGATTTAGCAAAGAAATATTTTGAATTAGATGAAAAGACTGGCAAAGTATTTTTATCTAGAATTTCTAGTTTAAATGAAAAAACATCTTTTGAATTATTTATAGAGGCCAGGGATGGAGGTAACCCACCTCTCAGTTCCATAGCAACTGTTTTAGTAAATGTTATCAACCAACACAATAATCCCCCTTCTATGGATATAGATTATGTTTCTGCACTCAATTATAACACAGGTACCATCTCTGAAAACATCAAAGTCGGTAGTTTCATTGCTTATGTGATGGTCACTGACAACGATGTGGGACAAAATGGAGAGGTCAGCTGTGATATCAAACATGATACATTCAAACTACAGTCAATGGGATCTAAAGAATATAAAATCATTCTAAACAAACCAGTGGACAGAGAAACACAAGGACACTATAACATTCCTGTCTCCTGTCAAGATAAAGGATTACCTCCTCTGAAAAGTGTTAAAACCCTCTCTATCCAAGTGACGGACATCAATGATGTACAACCACAGTTTACCAAAGATACATTCCAATTCCTCACCTATGAAAACAAAGATAAAGACTTCCCTATTGGTTTTGTCAATGCCACTGACCCTGATCTTGGATCTGCTGGACAACTCACATATTCTCTGCTGCATAAAGAAAAATCCAATCTACCATTTCTCATCACCAGTTATGGCTTCATTTCAGCGACCATGTCATTGGACAGAGAGAAACAAGATGTGTATAAGTTTGAGGTTTTTGTCAAAGATAACGGAAGCCCATCTCTGAATGACACAGCAAATGTTGTTGTTGAGATTCTAGATCAAAATGACAATGCTCCCTATTTTACATATCCTAGTAGTGACCCTTACACCCTGAATGTGCAGTACCATCCGCAGAGTAAGAGTGACATCACAGTTTTGAGAGCCTCTGATGGGGACAGTGGAAACAATGCTTTCCTCAGATATGCAATCGTACAAGGCAATGATAAACAGTTGTTTAGTATGAACTCACACAGTGGTGCTTTATCATTCTCCAGACAAGTTTATCTAAATGATGCTGGAAGTTATGAGCTGGTGTTTGTTGTGAAGGACAGTGGTAGTCCAGTTCAGTCGTCAACAACTAGTGTCACTTTGGTATTGGCTGTTAGTAACGAGACATCACCAATGTCGAAGAGTGGACCTTTACAATCTTCGGGTAGGGTCCATATGACATGGGTTATTATCATTGTATCCTCAGCAGTAATAATATCAGTGGCTATTGTTGTTTCTATAACACTGTGTATTATGAAATGCATTAAACACAGAGATATCACAGCAGCTGCTGCAACAAAGACTACAGCATACCAAGGTAGAGCAGAGATGAAACAATTGTTGTACCAGACTAACACTTCTGTTGCTATGTCAAGGAATGCAGAAGAGATGGTGAAAAGGAATATCTATTCTGAGAGATCCAAGAGTGAATGTTATGCAGAAGGTCAGCTACGGAACAAATATGAATCTTCAGTTCAGTCAAGAACTTTACCAAAACCTACCCCAGTAAGTGGAAACATTATAATATTTTCTCTCTCTTCACTGTATATGTAAAAAAGGAGCAATGAAATCTCTTTGAATATGTTTTAACTTCAATGATACATTCCACTATTAAATTGTTCTCTTTCCATGTTGATTGTAACTTCCATCGTTTGGTGTCTCCTCACATTTCTTTATCATTGGTTTGTCAACAGAAATACTGTCAACCTGTTGTGGTGACATCAAGTGATGATGCTGTGGAAGATAATGCTACTATGGTTTGTAACTATACATCAGATACAATGTCATCTAAGAGAAGTGGTAGACAAGGAGACCTGAAACATTATGAAGAAATACCAGGAGTATCAGGTTAGTAACTCTATTTGCTCTATTCTACCTGGATATCACTCCAAATATAGACCTGTATTAAGAACAATTTCTTAAATATATATAAATTTGTTAGTGAATAAGGCTTACATTTATATTTCAGATTCTCATGCATGTAAGAAGTTATATTCTTAAACTTATCTTTTACATCATTTCCACCATTATATAGTTTACCTGGTGACATATTCCAGAATATGATTATTTTATCAGTTCCATTTGAAATTTTTTTCATGAATTCGATTCTAATATTATAATATGAAAAACTCAAAAATATATTTTCTATTGTTATTCCACATCAAAATTAAAAAAGAAAAAAACATAATATTTTTGTATCTAAATTCCAGATCAAAATATATATAAAAACAATGGCACCTCTGCATCAAAAGATTCCAGTGAAGAAACACCAGTGAAACATGTGTAATTATTTTATCAATGAGACATAACTATATTTCTCTCTGTAAATATAAAAACAATGTGATAAATACACAAACACTATTGACACAAATTCTTTGTTTTCTGAACTCTATATAGTATTGCAGATCACTAAAGACAGAGTTTTCTGAAAAGCATCTACATTTCTCCAGTTAAATACGACATTCTATAATTTAAACTGATATGAAACATTTCAAATTTAATTGAAGGTTTTATGTGATTTATAAGGTTTCTTACTCTATTTTTAAGTTACTTCAAATGAAAAATCAGAATTACCAGATTTTTATTGCAATTCTGATATAATGCTCTATAAACTAAACTATAAACTAAAATCAGGTTACAAACAAAACAAATAGTGTTCAAAACTTAGTAATTTTAATTAAATCATTAACACTAATATTTTATGATACTTTACAAAAAATAAACTGAAAACTATTCTAGTTATTAGCATTAACGTGGAGGAAAACATGACCAATACCACATTCTTTTGTTTGTTTGTTTTTTTTTTTGTGGGGTTTCTTGCCTCTTCAAAACAAATCACTGTAAAAAAAGAAAACTCTTCAGTGGCTTTCGGTCGTGATCATTCAACCAATCAGATTCTCACTAAAACAGAAAGATTCGTTAACAAAGATAAGCTTTCACATTACTAGTGTTATCAAATTAAGCAATTATGTTATGTTTCACTGACTAATTTTTTAGCTATTTTAATATCTATCTAATATATATATATATATATATGTAAATAGTAAACATCATCTTTAAGAATAAACACATACAGAATATTATTTGATGGATGTACTCCCACAAGCATACAGCTTCCATAACACACACAACCCTATCCTAGCAGCAGACTATCTGCCTGACGTGCTACACTACTCCATCACCATACAGCCATTGTCACACCATTACAGCAGCACGTACAATGGATCTTTCTACAATAAAAACATCTTTCTATTCGCACTGAATAACCAATGATATAATTATTAATAAGGTAAGTTTCTATTTAATCTTTTATAATCTCATTTGATATTATAAATCTCACTAAGTCTATAAGACATTGTACTTACACATTTAACACTTACAAAGGAACAAAGACATTGAACAATAATTCACAAGTATTTTTTCGTAATGTTGCCCATATTGTTTTATATTACAATCAGTTGGATGATGTTGATTGAAATATTTAATGCTTTGTCTGCTTTCGGTTGATATAATATCCTCTGTGTGTGAATAATATTTGTAACATATATTGATCAATAACAATAGGGAGCAATCTTTAAATGAAATGTTATAATGTTTAATCATTTTTGCTTTTTGTCAGATCTTCTTTAGTGATGTAACTGTATCCATGTAGTTGATGGTATAAAATATTAAGAAACATGCCATAATATGTTTAATACTATAATATATTATAGTATATATATATATATATTATTATTAACAGTAATGTGGTGAAGATGTGTATGCATCTGTAGTTGGGGATAATGGAGGTCTGGCTCAGATTCAGGGCTGTTGTGAAATGAACGGAAATAGAAAAATGTATAGAATTTTTAATTAACAGTATGCAGTTAAAGTGTTCAGTTTTACTGTAAGTAAAATACTTATATACTTAAATACATTTCTACTCAAGTTGAATATACATATGTATGTATGTATGTATATATATATACTAGGAAAAGGATGCATGGCATTCGGACATATAATAATATAAATGATATATAAATATATCCATATATCCATACATGTATATACATACCTACATCTATATGTATACATACATGCGTTAATTTTAAAATATATATATTTGATCACATTTCAGTTCTTATGTGGTCATAAAGACAATATTTTTTACACAGAAATTAGCGTTTTTTATTATTATTATTATTTTTTCTAATCTGGTCTTTGTGTGACTTCCTTCAGCATAAATTTTGCTCAGTTTTGCTTTATATTTTGTTTTATAAATACTTGATTATTTTTAATATATTGATAACTAAATTTTTAAAGTTATAATGCTTATTAAACAGATATTAGGCATTATAGGAGGGTTTTTTGTTTTTTTGATTTTTTTTTTACTTTATTTGCTATTACTAGGGAAGTGATAAAGGCAACTTTTTAAAACCTTTAAATTTTCTCCTGGATGAGTAATTCCAAACATAGTTTAGTGATGAGAAAGTTTAATGCAAAGATAATGAAAAAGCAGAGACATGAAAGATAATCAGATGTGGAAGTTGAAGTGTGCCCCTGTGTGAGCCAGCTTCCACAAACCTCTAACAAATGATTATACGTACATGTACATAAGAACAGATAACTTTTTTTTCTATTCTAGGCACAAAGCCTGAAATTTTGGGGGAGGGGGCTAGTCGATTAAATCGAACCAGTACGAAACTGGTACTTAATTTATCAACCCCAAAAGGATGAAAGAGAAAGTCGACCTCAGCAGAATTTGAACTCATAACTTGTATTTACAAAATTGCTGACTGGGGATTAGGAGTGCAAGCTATGGACAAACAAAAGGTGCAGTTGAATCACAAGAAAGTTAATGGAGAAAGTAGTGTTTGGGTGTGAAAAGTGTACAGGAGTAATAAACACTGAGGGGCACACGGGAAATATATTTTCTCAGATGCCCTAGAGACTACCTCGAGGTAGTAGCTAGAGTTTGGTACTTTGGTAACCTAGGGAGCAGTAGAAGAGGATATTCTGAAAATATAGTTACTAGAATAAGAGTAGGATGGAGAAAGTTCAGAGAGCTATTACCTTTGTTGCCAATGAAAGGCAGATTGTATTATGCTTGTGTACGAATAGAAATGCCACATAGTAGTGAGATGTGGACCCTGAATGCAAAAGATATATAAAGATCAGAGAGGAGGGAAGCTAGTAAGCTCTGTTGTATTTTTATTGTCAGTGTGGTTTGTATGACAATATGTTAAGGTATTGATAGAAAAACGAAGATAAAAGCAATCAAATGTAGAGTGTAAGAGAGAAGACTTTGCTGGCTTTTGGTCATGCGAAGCATATAGATGTGGACAGCTGCATAAAGAAATGCTGGTCACTTAAAGTGGTTGGAACTTGTGGAAGAGGGAGGCCCAGAAAGACACGAGAAGAAATATTGAAGGCTGATCTCAAGATGTTAAAAACTCATGGATCATAGGATAAAAGACTCAGATGATTGATGAATAGTTGTGCTTGAGAAGACTTGCCCACTACAACAAAAATATGATCTAAAAGCACTCTGTTTATGCTTGTAACTCATTCTGCCTCAGCAAGCAGTCTTCACATCTTATTCCCCTAACACCCAGCCTTTCCCCATCACTCCTCTGTCTTTGATGCTACTCTGCGACTGTAAACATCTGAGAGCAGAACTGACACATGTTACTCTGCCCTATTTCTTTGTACTACCAATTATCTCTTCCCCTCCCCCCCGAACCACTTCCATCCTTTATTTTACATTATCCTCCCTTCACACACTATTTTCACTGGTCACCTCCTTTCTGTACCTTCAGTTATCTCCATTCGCATTCTCCATCTTGATACCTTACATATCTGCCATCATTCTCAATGCCCTCTCAGATCAGCTCTCATGCCCCACTCACCATCGTTACCTTATGTACACCTACAACTTGCACAATATCCCCCTGCCTTCTGATCTATCATCTTTCCTTAGCTACTTCTCTCTCACCTTAGCCCTTTTCCATACTGGTATTTCCCATCAACCACACCTACACTTTATTCATCACTCACTGCATTCACCTCGACTGCTATCGATAGCCATTTGTTACTCTCTCTCTTCAAACTCTTATGAATCCCTCTGCGTGGCAGCTTGAGTGTCTTCTACTATAGCCTTGAGCCAACCAAAGTCTCATGAGTAGATTTGGTAGATGGAAACTGAAAGAAGCCTGTTGTATATATGTATATATATATATATATATATATATATATATATATTTATGTGTGTGTGTGTCTCTGTGTCTATGTTTGTCCCACAACCACCACTTGACAACCAGTGCTGGTGCCTTTACATTCCCATAACCTAGCTGTTCGGCAAAAGAGACCAATGAAATAAGTATCAGACTTTTTAAAAATAAATTCTGGGGTCAATGCATTCAACAGAGAATTATTTAAGGACGGTGCCTAAGCATGGCCACAGTCTTATGACTTGAAAAATTAAGACATCTTTGACAAAGCAGAACTGACTCACAATTTAAATGTTGGTGTTGAGAGCAGAAAAATAGGAGAGAGAGAGAGAGAGAGAGAGAGAGAGAGTGAAGGGGTGAGGAGAGAAGAATTAAGATGTATTAAAAGACACCAAATGCTACAACCATCTCTGTCTCCATTTATGTGTTTATTTTCTTTAGGCATAGGTGAAGGGGACATGTTTGTGGCAATTAAGGTCATTTAACACATTTTAATGTTTCTCTCATTCTTTCCCCCTTCCCTCCATCTCTCTCTCTCACACTCAAGAGGAAGGGCATCCAACAGCAAAAAATCTGTTTCAACAAACTCCATCCAAGCCATGGAAAAGTGGATATTAATCAAAGTTGATACATGTATGCATGTGTTTGTGCCTCCTTGTCTTCACATGGACATCACATGACAGTTGTGAGTGTCACTGTCGAAAAGAAGGATCATTCATTTCCAATATTCAGTAAAGCATGTTTGACAATGGGGAAATATTGCCTTGCTTGGAGACAGGTGAAGACTGGCAACCAGAAGGTTACCTGACTGCAAAACGTCTGTCAAAATAACATTCTTCCAACCTATGCAAGTATGGGCGCATGGATGTTAAAATAACACTGATAAATCTATTAATGTAGATGATATCATGTAAGTAGATGATTAATAGATGGAAACCTATATATTGATGCAAAAGCTTCTTTGCTCAAAAGGTGAAGGATCTTTGCCGACATGAATTACTCCTCAAACCACTAAGACTGGTTGTTTCTAAGATGACATAGTCTAGGAACAAAATTGATAGAGAGATGTAAGAAATATTTTGAAATATTGTATAATTGATGAAAATATATTTCAATTTCAGATTCAATCCTCCAACATACTTGGGCATCTTTAACAAACATATAACAACAATATGTTACTGCCATTGACCATTGTATTGTCAGTGGTCCACTGTGTCTTCACCATAGACCTTACCTACCATGTGGAAGAAGAGAGAAGTCCAGGAACATATGTAGCAGACATTGCTGCTGATTCTAAACTTTTAGACAATGTTAAACCATCTGACCAACATTTGATAACATTCAGTCAATTCAAACGAAAGGTGGCACAGTTATTTAATATCACCAAAACAGGTAAACTGTACACTGCTCAGACACTGGATGCAGAAGATCTCTGTACATTCAACAAAGAATGTTCTAGAACTGTGAAAGTTATTATAAAGAAAGTGGATAGTTTCACAAAAATATTAAAAGTCAAAATAGTGATAGAAGACATAAATGATCACGAACCTAAGTTTCCTATAAAGAATGTCAACATAGAGTTTGGAGAAGATGCCCGCATCAGTTCAAAAAGATCACTACCAAATGCCATAGACAAAGATGTTGGATTTCAAAACTCATTAATACAATATAAATTAAAATCAAAGAATGGAGAACCATTCTCTCTGTCAGTGTCTAAAAGAGCTGATGGTATTTCTTCTCTTAAAATAGTTTTAAAAGAATCATTAGACAGAGAAATCAAAGACACATATTTATTACAAGTCATAGCTAAAGATGGAGGTTCACCAGCAAAACAAGGTGTTTTAAATATAAATATCTCAATAACAGATTTAAACGACAACCCACCTGTATTTTCTAAACCTTTATATAATATATCCATACAAAGTACACATCACAAGTCTAAACCCATCATTGTTTTGTCTGTAACAGATGCTGATTCTGGTGAAAATGGTAAAATTACTTTCCATTTCAGTCCAAAGACATCAGATCTAGCAAAAAGCTATTTTCTGTTAAATGAAAGCAATGGGGACATTTTTGTAGGTAAATATTCTAATTTGGGTAAAAGGAAAACATATGATCTATTTATAGAGGCCAGGGACGGAGGCAGCCCTCCACTCAATTCCATAGCAACTGTTCTGGTAAATGTTATCAACCAACACAATAATCCCCCTTCTATGGATATAGATTATGTTTCTGCTCTCAATTATAACACAGGTACCATCTCTGAAAACATCAAAGTCGGTAGTTTCATTGCTTATGTGATGGTCACTGACAACGATGTGGGACAAAATGGAGAGGTCAGCTGTGATATCAAACATGATACATTCAAACTACAGTCAATGGGATCTAAAGAATATAAAATCATTCTAAACAAACCAGTGGACAGAGAAACACAAGGACACTATAACATTCCTGTCTCGTGTCAAGATAAAGGATTACCTCCTCTGAAAAGTGTTAAAACCCTCTCTATCCAAGTGACAGACATCAATGATGTACAACCACAGTTTACCAAAGATACATTCCAATTCCTCACCTATGAAAACAAAGATAAAGACTTCCCTATTGGTTTTGTCAATGCCACTGACCCTGATCTTGGATCTGCTGGACAACTCACATATTCTCTGCTGCGTAAAGAAAAATCCAATCTACCATTTCTCATCACCAGTTATGGCTTCATTTCAGCCACCATGTCATTGGACAGAGAGAAACAAGATGTGTATAAGTTTGAGGTTTTTGTCAAAGATAACGGAAGCCCATCTCTGAATGACACAGCGAATGTTGTTGTTGAGATTCTCGATCAAAATGACAATGCTCCCTATTTTACATATCCTAGTAGTGACCCTTACACCCTGAATGTGCAGTACCATCCGCAGAGTAAGAGTGACATCACAGTTTTGAGAGCCTCTGATGGGGACAGTGGAAACAATGCTTTCCTCAGATATGCAATCGTACAAGGCAATGATAAACAGTTGTTTAGTATGAACTCACACAGTGGTGCTTTATCATTCTCCAGACAAGTTTATCTAAATGATGCTGGAAGTTATGAGCTGGTGTTTGTTGTGAAGGACAGTGGTAGTCCAGTTCAGTCGTCAACAACTAGTGTCACTTTGGTATTGGCTGTTAGTAACGAGACATCACCAATGTCGAAGAGTGGACCTTTACAATCTTCGGGTAGGGTCCATATGACATGGGTTATTATCATTGTATCCTCAGCAGTAATAATATCAGTGGCTATTGTTGTTTCTATAACACTGTGTATTATGAAATGCATTAAACACAGAGATAACACAGCAGCTGCTGCAACAAAGACTACAGCATACCAAGGTAGAGCAGAGATGAAACAATTGTTGTACCAGACTAACACTTCTGTTGCTATGTCAAGGAATGCAGAAGAGATGGTGAAAAGGAATATCTATTCTGAGAGATCCAAGAGTGAATGTTATGCAGAAGGTCAGCTACGGAACAAATATGAATCTTCAGTTCAGTCAAGAACTTTACCAAAACCTACCCCAGTAAGTGGAAACATTATAATATTTTCTCTCTCTTCACTGTATATGTAAAAAAGGAACAATGAAATCTCTTTGAATATGTTTTAACTTCAATGATACATTCCAATATTAAATTGTTCTCTATCCATGTTGATTGTAACTTCCATTGTTTGGCGTCTCCTCACATTTCTTTATCGTTTGTTTGTCAACAGAAATACTGTCAACCTGTTGTGGTGACATCAAGTGATGATGCTGTGGAAGATAATGCTACTATGGTTTGTAACTATACATCAGATACAATGTCATCTAAGAGAAGTGGTAGACAAGGAGGCTTGAAACATTATGAAGAAATACCAGGAGTATCAGGTTAGTAACTATTCTGTTGTTTTTTTCATCTCAAGTGTGGATTTTTAGTAACAGCCATTTCTAACAAATATACTGTCAGTTGTGAAGAATTTATTTCTACATTTTACCCTCATGTTTTTTGGGAATCTTTTGTGTGAATAAATTCTGGAATAAATGTATTCTATTTATTATTTATTTATTCTTAACTAATTAGATAACAACTTGCTCAAATTTTCAGGTTATAAACTCCAGAATATATGATTTATCTTAATATATTTTTTTACCTTTTCATTTCGCAATTAAGTAAAGATATCTGCAAGTCTGTGATTTTGTAATGTATGTTTTCAATCTAAATTCCAGATCAAAATATATATAAGAATAATGATGCAACTACGTCAAAAGATTCCAGTGAAGAAACTCCAGTCAAACATGTATAATACTTTACTTTATGTAAATACAAGATATAGACTCTTCAGTATAGACACACACACACACACATCAACATATACATTTTGCAGTATACTCTATAAGAATATACATTATCAAAGAGGAAATGATCTTATAAATAAGTAATAATTTGTTTTTTCAAATTGTCCCTTGATTTTTATGATACAATATAAGAATCATCATCATCATCATTATCATCTGTTCTCCACACTGGCACACAAAATTTAGTATTTGTTACTAAGTTTAATATTTTTGGACATTTTATATGGTTTATCATATTTATTATGTCCTTCAAAAAATTTATGTACTTCTAACTAAGATGGTATAAATATGTACAGAAAGGAGATTTTTATATGTTAGTTGCAAAGTTTTGTTACACCTTTGGAGTAATATCGAGTAGAAAAGTTATAACTTATGCTAGGAATGACTCTAGGAAAGCATGTTCATCACAACCTATGTGACCATCTTTTTCACAAAAAGAAATCAATGTGAAGAGAACATCTTCATTGGTCTTCTGTCACAATCATTCAACCAATCAGATTCTCACTGAAACATAGAAATAAATCAGCAACTAAGATTAGCATTTGCGTTACTGATGTTATTAAAGCAGACAGTTATGTTTAACAATAGACTATTGCAGTTATATAAATTTATATATATAGATAGATATATTTAAATAGTCATTGATACCAGCAAACAAACATCATCTTCAAGGATAAATACATGCAGAATATTATTAGATGGGTATATTCCAACAAGCATACAACTTCAGTGACACACACGAACCTTATCCTAGCAGCAGACTATCTGCCTGACGTGCTACACTACTCCATCAACATACAGCCATTGTCACACCATTACAGCAGCACGTACAATGGATCTTTCTACAACAATACATCTTTCTATTCTCACTGAATAACCAATGATATAATTATTAAAGAGGTAAGTTTTTATTTAATCTTTTATAATCTCGTTTGATGCAATAAATCTCATGCATGCTTAAGATAGTATCCTAACATATTTAATATGAACAAGAGAACAAAGAGATTGAACAATAATTCACCCATATTTTTCAGTAGTTTTGTCCGTGTCATTTTATCTCAGAAATAATTGAATGCTATTTTGTTGAAAATGTTTCATAGACTTTACTTTGCATGAGCAAAAATATCTAATGTATTTATAAGGTAGGTACTGTATAAATGATAGATTAGCATGTCTGGTATGTAATATTAAGAAATACATTATTGTTTATAATGAGTAGATTGTTGGTAGTGATTTCTTGATATAAAATACATGCAAAACGTTAGCTGGTGTAGTTTTTAAAGATTTTTTTCATAAACTTAGATTATTATTTAACTACAGTATGAAATTTATTTTAAATGTATTTATTACTTAATTATCTTAAATAATAATGGTGTGTCAAGGGTTAATGACAGACAAACTATGTTTTAGAACTCACAAGAAGCTGTTTGTTATTTCACCCCAGGTCAGCCTTACTTTAGAAAGGTTGGCCTGGGGCTAAATAAGATGAATGTGTTCCGGCCATAATCATTATAATGCTTTTTATATTTGGAACATTATTCAACGTATACTTCTATTTTTAATATGGTGGAGGGAACTGAAAAAATCTGAACAAAACATTAAGCAATTTGCTTCAGTGTATTTAATGTGTTTATTAGTATGCAGGTTGGTAGCATTGGTGTAATAGATTTGTGTTAAGGATAGTAGCAAACACAAGATATTCAGAAATGACTCGTAATGGTGGCATGGTGAAGGTGACAATACAGTGAAACAGACCAGCTCCATTTGGAGTCGACCAAATAAAGACAATATCAGTTATAAGGTATATGTTTCTTTTAAAGCTTATATGTGTATAAGCTTTTCTGAAATATAATTATTTCAATCAGTCTTCCTACTTTGATTTTTTTCTGTAATTTCCTAAATAATTTCACTCCTATATTTTTCAATCATATTTTATTCTATATTTACCAATATTTTATTGTAAATTTATATTTCAATTATTTTGTGAACCATTATTACTTTGTCACTGTATATACATTGTATAAAGTTACATTGAATATCATCATCATTAAACAATCGTTTTTATATGCTTCCATGGCTCATACGGAATTTGTTGAGGTAGATTTTCTACAAACTTATGCCCTTTCTGTTGCCAACCCAAGTAAGATGATATTTCCATGGTCAGACATGTTTGAATCGACTTACACAATATATTGTATAAAGTTAACCTGAACACCAGAAATCTGCTTCCTTGGCTTTAGGCATCTAAATCGTTAGAATGAAATTTATGAACTCATTCAGTAAATATTGATTGTTTGTTTTTCATAGCATTTAACCAAATGAGGTGTAAACAAAATATTGAATCAATAAAATATTAGAAATAACTTAACAAAGTTATGATTGAGAAATATATTAATGAATTTAACATCCCTCTCCACACATTTATTTATTTCTATTCCCATCTTACTGTTGTTATTTTGTTCTTTAAATATTTGCTCCAATTCATGGACATCATTTGAGAAGAAGACTATCATCATCATCATCATCATCATCTAGTGTCCATTTTCCATACTGGCATCAGTAAGATGGTTTAATTGGAGCTGGTAAGCCAGAGAGCTGCACCACGTTCCAGTCTGTTTTAGCGTGGTTTCTACAGCTGGATGCTCTTCCTCATGCCAACCATTCCACAGAGTAAACTGGGTGTCTTTTCCATATTACCAGCATGGGTGCCTTTTACGTGTCACCAGTACAGGTGTCTTTTACATGTCACAAACATGGGTACTTTTTATGTGTCATTGGCACAGGTGATGATGACGACATGAAGTGATAGATTTATAGGAAAGTGGGTTATACATCATTAGATGTACACCTGACTTTCCTATATTAAATTAAGATATTATGAACGGAACGCTGAACTCATTTATTCAAGGTGGAAAATATACATCTTTAATCTTGTTTGTTGAGACGTCTTCGGTGTGTGAGAACATGGTTGTTGGGACGTTGGTATATTGATGTGAGCTGTCTAGCGTGAGTTCGAAAGATGGAGAGACAGCTAGACACGCCCTTGCTCAATCGCTGGCCAGCAAGAAAGAGATCGATCAAAGCGGGAAAGCTTGGTTGTTGAATTCCACGCATGCGTGAGACTACGCATGCGCACGGCGTTACTACAGATTTATATATTTCTATTATTTCAATGATGTCTGTGTATTTTAAGCTGTTATTTATTTCTCATTACAATTCTTTAATGAATTTGTATTTCTATTTTAGGTCCTATCAACATATTCAAACGCTTTTAAGTATCCATGATTCTACAATAATGTTACTGTCATTATCTATCGTGTTATCAGTGGTCCACTGTGTCCTCACCATAGACCTTACCTACCATGTGGAAGAAGAGAGAAGTCCAGGAACATATGTAGCAGACATTGCTGCTGATTCTAAACTTTTAGACAATGTTAAACCATCTGACCAACATTTGATAACATTCAGTCAATTCAAACGAAAGGTGGCACAGTTATTTAATATCACCAAAACAGGTAAACTGTACACTGCTCAGACATTGGATGCAGAAGATCTCTGTACATTCAACAAAGAATGTTCTAGAACTGTGAAAGTTGTTGTCAATAAAGGAACAAGTGTTTCAAAAATATTAAAAATCAAAATAGTTATAGAGGACATCAATGACCATGAACCGAACTTTCCTATAAAGAACACTAACATACAGTTCTCTGAGAATATAGCTAAAGGTGCAAAACAATCAATACCAAATGCCATGGACAAAGATGTTGGATTTCAAAATTCCTTAATACGATATAAATTAAAATCAAAGAATGGAGAACCATTCTCTCTGTCAGTGTCTAAAAGAGCTGATGGAATTTCTTCTCTTAACATAGTTTTAAAAGAAACATTAGACAGAGAAGTCAAAGACACATATTTATTACAAGTCATAGCTAAAGATGGAGGTTCACCAGCAAAACAAGGTGTTTTGAATATAAATATCTCTATAATAGATGTAAATGACAACCCACCTGTATTTTCTAAACCTTTATATAATATATCCTTACAAAGTACACATCACAAACCTAAACCCATCATTGTTTTATCTGTAACAGATGCTGATTCTGGTGAAAATGGTAAAATTACTTTCCATTTCAGCCCAAAGACATCAGATATAGCAAAAAGCTATTTTCAGTTAAATGAAACAAGTGGAACTATTTTGTTAAGTAAATATTCAAGTCTGGGTAAAAAAAAAACCTATGAATTATTTATAGAAGCCAGAGACGGGGGTAGTCCACCCTTTAGTTCTATAGCAACAGTTCTAGTGAATGTTATCAACCAACACAATAATCCTCCATCTATTGATATTGATTATGTTAATGCAATCAATGACAACACAGCTACCATTTCTGAAGACATCAAAGTTGGTAGTTTCATTGCTTATGTGATGGTCACTGACAACGATGTGGGACAAAATGGAGAGGTCAGCTGTGATATCAAACATGATACATTCAAACTACAGTCAATGGGATCTAAAGAATATAAAATCATTCTAAACAAACCAGTGGACAGAGAAACACAAGGACACTATAACATTCCTGTCTCCTGTCAAGATAAAGGATTACCTCCTCTGAAAAGTGTTAAAACCCTCTCTATCCAAGTGACGGACATCAATGATGTACAACCACAGTTTACCAAAGATACATTCCAATTCCTCACCTATGAAAACAAAGATAAAGACTTCCCTATTGGTTTTGTCAATGCCACTGACCCTGATCTTGGATCTGCTGGACAACTCACATATTCTCTGCTGCGTAAAGAAAAATCCAATCTACCATTTCTCATCACCAGTTATGGCTTCATTTCAGCCACCATGTCATTGGACAGAGAGAAACAAGATGTGTATAAGTTTGAGGTTTTTGTCAAAGATAACGGAAGCCCATCTCTGAATGACACAGCAAATGTTGTTGTTGAGATTCTAGATCAAAATGACAATGCTCCCTATTTTACATATCCTAGTAGTGACCCTTACACCCTAAATGTGCAGTACCATCCGCAGAGTAAGAGTGACATCACAGTTTTGAGAGCTTCTGATGGGGACAGTGGAAACAATGCTTTCCTCAGATATGCAATCGTACAAGGCAATGATAAACAGTTGTTTAGTATGAACTCACACAGTGGTGCTTTATCATTCTCCAGACAAGTTTATCTAAATGATGCTGGAAGTTATGAGCTGGTGTTTGTTGTGAAAGACAGTGGTAGTCCAGTTCAGTCGTCAACAACTAGTGTCACTTTGGTATTGGCTGTTAGTAACGAGACATCACCAATGTCGAAGAGTGGACCTTTACAATCTTCGGGTAGGGTCCATATGACATGGGTTATTATCATTGTATCCTCAGCAGTAATAATATCAGTGGCTATTGTTGTTTCTATAACACTGTGTATTATGAAATGCATTAAACACAGAGATAACACAGCAGCTGCTGCAACAAAGACTACAGCATACCAAGGTAGAGCAGAGATGAAACAATTGTTGTACCAGACTAACACTTCTGTTGCTATGTCAAGGAATCCGGAAGAGATGGTGAAAAGGAATATCTATTCTGAGAGATCCAAGAGTGAATGTTATGCAGAAGGTCAGCTACGGAACAAATATGAATCTTCAGTTCAGTCAAGAACTTTACCAAAACCTACCCCAGTAAGTGGAAACATTATAATATTTTCTCTCTCTTCACTGTATATGTAAAAAAGGAACAATGAAATCTCTTTGAATATGTTTTAACTTCAATGCTACATTCCAATATTAAATTGTTCTCTATCCATGTTGATTGTAACTTCCATTGTTTGGTGTCTCCTCACATTTCTTTATCATTGGTTTGTCCACAGAAATACTGTCAACCTGTTGTGGTGACATCAAGTGATGATGCTGTGGAAGATAATGCTACTATGGTTTGTAACTATACATCAGATACAATGTCATCTAAGAGAAGTGGTAGACAAGGAGACTTGAAGCATTACGAAGAAATACCAGGAGTATCAGGTTAATAACTATTCTGTTGTTTTTTTCATCTCAAGTGTGGAGTTTTAGTAACAGCCATTTCTAACAAATATACTGCCAGAAATTTTCAGGTTATAAACTCCAGAGTATATGTTTTATCTTAATATATTTTTTTACCTTTTCATTAAGTAATTAATTAATGAAATCTGCAAGTCTGTGATTTTGTAAAGTATGTTTTCAATCTAAATTCCAGATCAAAATATATATAAAAATAATGATGCAACTACGTCAAAAGATTCCAGTGAAGAAACTCCAGTCAAACATGTATAATACTTTACTTTATGTAAATGCAAGATATAGACTCTTCAGTATAGACACACACACACACACACACACACACACACACACACACATCAACATATACATTTTGCAGTATACTCTATAAGAATATACATTAGCAAAGAGGAAATGATCTTATAAATAAGTCATTATTTTTTAAAATTATCCCTTGAATGCAAAATAGGTGGAGTTTTTCATATAACAAAAGAGTGTTTTTATAAACGTATTATTACACTCCATCGTTCACCAAATTTTCCATGTGTTATTGAGTATAATAAGCAGAGATAATATTGTATATGGTTTGCCATGTTTACTATGTCCTTTGCAGGGCTTGTGCATTTCTCCTTCTGATTGTGTAAAAGTACATAAAGGAGATTTTTATTGATCAATGAGATGAAGTTACCTGACATCTTTGGAGTATTATTAACTATAAATGCTATAACTTAAGCTAGTAACCACTCTGGGAAAGCATGACCATCACAACCTCTAAATATATGACCATCTTCATTACAGAAAGAAATCAATATGAAGGGAGCACCTTCATTGGTCTCCTGTTTAGATCACTCAACCAATCAGATTCGGGATAAAACAGAGAAAAATTCACTAACAAAGCCAAGCATTCACATCACTGATGTTATTATCCCAAACAATTATGTTATGTTTTAGTATAAACATAATTCTAAGTATTTAAATAGATACCCATGTAAATAGTAAACATCTTCTTTAAGGATAAATACATACAGAATACTATTAGGTGGATATACTCTTACAAACATACAACTTCCATAACACATGCAACCCTATCCTAGCAGCAGGCTATCTGCCTGACGTGCTACACTACTCCATCACCATACAGCCATTGTCACACCATTACAGCAGAACGTACAATGGATCTTTCTACAACAATACATCTGTCAATTCTCACTGAATAACCAATGATATAATTATTAATAAGGTAAGTTTCTATTTAATCTTTTATAATCTCATTTGATATAATAAATCTTACTGAATTTGTAAAATATTGTTCTAGCATATTTAATGCTATCAAGAGGGCAAAGAGACTGAACAATAATTCACACATATTTTTCAGTTATGTTGTCCTAATTGTTTTTGTAAAACAACTAATGGGATGATGTTAAATAAAATGTTTAATTTTTAAACGTTATCTCTTACAGAAACAATGTTGTGTGTGTCTACATAATGTAGTGTTATAGTGTTTGTTTTCATTATAAGATGTTATGTTGTGTCTCCACAGTAGATCGTATGTGAAAGACATGTTACGATGTTTGACATAAAATGTTATGAATTTGCTACAATGTCATTAAATCTGTTAGTAATTATGAAGTAATGGTGTGTTAATGATTTTAATCTGAGTAAATGGTGAACAGACTAGGATTAACGTCTATCAAAAAATAAAGGGAAACATAAAGAAGGTGCTGAATGAAAATGCAGTTTAATGTTATTTTTCAGTTGGAAACATATATTTAAATATTTAGATTTTATTTCAGTGTTGTCCATTGTTTATGTTTATTTTCTAAGAATTCTTTTTCTTCCTTCACTCCTTAAATTTTAGAGAAGTGATATTTCATATGTCAATGATAATGGATATTCTATTGCTTTTTCTCATCCTTACATAAATGAACAAAGCACACAATCTTTAGTTAGATGATTCTGTTTGTTTAAGGTGTAGTTATTTTCTTTGAGTTTCAGATTCTTCTCTATCTTGTGGTATGTGTATACCTTGGTTGTATCTTAATAAATGTAGGGAACACATGGGAAAGAAACTTCTGCAAGAATTAGTTGAGGTAAACAATTCGTTATTATGGTTAGAATAGTGTCTAAGAATTTAAATAGAGTGCTAATAAAAAGGGGAGATAGAGAAAGAGTAGTAGTAGCAGCAGCAGTTGCAGCAGAAGGAGCATAAGTAGATGAGTGAGGATATTATTTGATGATGGTAGTATTTGTGGTGTTCATGAATAACGTGTGTAATTAATAGGCTTCAGTGCTTTCAGAAAAGAAAAAAAATTGCTACTTAATCCATTTAATCATTCTGTTCCCTCTGCATTATTTTTTGGACAGTTCTTGTGCATAATGGCCTTTGTGCCTTAAAAAATATTGCTACTTAATTAATTGGCAGCTTTCCTCTCAATATGATTTAGTATGTAATATGAAAAGTTGGCTTTTCAGGACCAATATATTCTCTGATTTTAAAGAATATGGTATGATTATGCCTGCATCATTATCTATGCTACGAGGGTGAGCTGAAAAGTTTATATAATGTTTATATTATAGGACTTTTTTCTCGTGTTCCTTTCTGTTGAAGAGCATAGGCTTGAAATGTAAAAGACTTTCTCACCTTCCCGAGCGTTAAACTAATACACCTGCCTTCGTCTTTTTTTTTTGTAAATTTCAACTATATATATATATATATATATATATATATATATAATGTATGTATATATATAATCTTATTTTCTTTGTATAATGTGTACTACGTGAACATAAATGTCAAAACAATTCTGTTTGATTTGTGAAGAGTGTCTTCGTCATCATTTTATGTCAACTTTCCAAGCTTATATGGGTAAGACAAGTCTTCACAGTTGGGATTGGTTCCTATTCATAATTTCTACCTTTGTAGTTGAGAAAATGATGGAAAGAGAGTGATGAACATTAATAAAAGATTGACCTGAAGTCGAGGGAGAGATGGTAAATAGTACAATAAGGTAAATGGAGAGATGCATAATCCCAATAGGCCCAATGTAAGTCCTCACTCCTTATGCATCATGAAGGGAGAGAAGCACTGAACCACTAGGGGCATTATATGTTTGCTGATAAGAAAGCATGGGTGTAGATGTAGGAATGGTCATCGGTAAGTTTGATGGATGGCATAATGAAAGGAATAGGAGAGGGAGGGATAGAGATGAGAGAATTCAAATGATATCAGAGGGAGGCTTAGCAGGAACAAAACAGGCAAAAGACCTAAATATATTACATATCTCAACTTCCATTGCCCCAAATCCATCTTAATATACATTTTGCCAAACTTGTGCAAGTGATTGGATTTTCTCCTGAATTGCATATTGCCAGGCAACACAGTCCTTTGTCATCTCTGTGAAATGCAACATCTGTAGGCTCAGCTCACTTTGAGCTCTCAATACTTCCTTATACATCTGTCCTCCTCCATATTCATTGCTGGCCCATACCAGTGCAGTTGTTTCACGTGCAAATTACATCTCATTTCTCTTATACTCAGCTTTTCTCTCAGCTCGTTTGTACTTTGGTGTCCATATATATTAACATTACGTATCCAAAAGAGCGTGTTTGATTTATTTCTTTTCTGGTTTTTGGAAATCCTCTAGATTTATGTCTTTATTGCCCACAGGAGAGGCAAAACATAGAGGGGACAAACGAGGATAGACAAAGGGATTAAGTTGATTACATTGACCCCAGTGCATGACTGGTACATATTTAATCAACCCCAAAAGGATGAAAGGCAAAGTCGACCTTGACAGAATTTGTACTCAGAATGTAATGGCAGACGAAATACTGCAAAGCATTTCACCTGGTGTGCTAACGATTCTGCCAGCTCGCCACCTCTCTAGTCAAAGTCTATAGCTCACTGCGATGCAGCATTGCACTTTGCACACGAGCACCATGCAATCTGCCCATCACTCTGCAGAGAAGCTCTTTGTTGCCAGCAGAGGTAATAGCATCCTGACCATTATTTAACATGGATTCTCTAATTTCAGAGCTCCCCCACCATAGATAAGTAAGTCACCGACTTAATAGAAACTATCAACTACTTCTAGGAAAGAATTTAAGTGTGTATATTTCAATGTACCTGCCTGATAAATTATGAAAAAAATATTCATTATTATTAAAAATTGATTATATATTTTTATTTTAGGTTCATATATAAGCATATCTGGACATCTTTTGTTGCACTGCCAATCAACAACAACATGTTCCTGTCATTGTCTATTGTGTTATCAATGGTCCACTGTGTCCTAACCATAGACCTTACCTACCATGTGGAAGAAGAGAGAAGTCCAGGAACATATGTAGCAGACATTGCTGCTGATTCTAAACTTTTAGACAATGTTAAACCATCTGACCAACATTTGATAACATTCAGTCAATTCAAACGAAAGGTGGCACAGTTATTTAATATCACCAAAACAGGTAAACTGTACACTGCTCAGACACTGGATGCAGAAGATCTCTGTACATTCAACAAAGAATGTTCTAGAACTATGAAAGTTGTTGTCAATAAAGGAACCAGTGTTTCAAAAATATTAAAAATCAAAATCGTAATAGAGGACATTAATGACCATGAACCTGAATTTCCAAAAAATCAAATTTCTTTGAAATTCTATGAGACAGATGGAAAAGGCACAAAACAATCACTACCAAATGCCATGGACAAAGATGTAGGATTTGAAAACTCCTTAATACAATATAAATTAAAATCAAAGAATGGAGAACCATTCTCTCTATCGGTATCTAAAAGAGCTGATGGTATTTCTTCACTTAACATAGTTTTGAAAGAATCATTAGACAGAGAAATCAAAGACACATATTTATTACAAGTCATAGCTAAAGATGGAGGTTCACCAGCAAAACAAGGTATTTTAAATATAAATATCTCTATAATAGATGTAAATGACAACCTACCAGAGTTTTCTAAACCCCTCTATAATATATCCATACAAAGTACACATCACAAATCCAAACCCATCATTGTTTTATCTGTGAGTGATGCTGATGCTGGTGAAAATGGTAAAATTACTTTCCATTTCAGTCCCAAGACATCAGATCTAGCAAAAAGCTATTTTCAGTTAAATGAAACCAGTGGAAATATTTTCTTAAGCAAATATTCAAATTTGGGAAAAAAGAAAACTTATGAATTGTTTATAGAAGCCAGAGATGGAGGCACTCCACCCTTTAGTTCCATAGCAACAGTTCTAGTGAATGTTATCAACCAACACAACAATCCTCCATCTATTGATATTGATTATGTTAATGCAATCAATGACAACACAGCTACCATTTCTGAAGACATCAAAGTCGGTAGTTTCATTGCTTATGTGATGGTCACTGACAATGATGTGGGACAGAATGGAGAGGTCAGCTGTGATATCAAACATGATACATTCAAACTACAGTCAATGGGATCTAAAGAATATAAAATCATTCTAAACAAACCAGTGGACAGAGAAACACAAGGACACTATAACATTCCTGTCTCCTGTCAAGATAAAGGATTACCTCCTCTGAAAAGTGTTAAAACCCTCTCTATCCAAGTGACGGACATCAATGATGTACAACCACAGTTTACCAAAGATACATTCCAATTCCTCACCTATGAAAACAAAGATAAAGACTTCCCTATTGGTTTTGTCAATGCCACTGACCCTGATCTTGGATCTGCTGGACAACTCACATATTCTCTGCTGCGTAAAGAAAAATCCAATCTACCATTTCTCATCACCAGTTATGGCTTCATTTCAGCCACCATGTCATTGGACAGAGAGAAACAAGATGTGTATAAGTTTGAGGTTTTTGTCAAAGATAACGGAAGCCCATCTCTGAATGACACAGCAAATGTTGTTGTTGAGATTCTCGATCAAAATGACAATGCTCCCTATTTTACATATCCTAGTAGTGACCCTTACACCTTAAATGTGCAGTACCATCCACAGAGTAAGAGTGACATCACAGTTTTGAGAGCTTCTGATGGGGACAGTGGAAACAATGCTTTCCTCAGATATGCAATCGTACAAGGCAATGATAAACAGTTGTTTAGTATGAACTCACACAGTGGTGCTTTATCATTCTCCAGACAAGTTTATCTAAATGATGCTGGAAGTTATGAGCTGGTGTTTGTTGTGAAGGACAGTGGTAGTCCAGTTCAGTCGTCAACAACTAGTGTCACTTTGGTATTGGCTGTTAGTAACGAGACATCACCAATGTCGAAGAGTGGACCTTTACAATCTTCGGGTAGGGTCCATATGACATGGGTTATTATCATTGTATCCTCAGCAGTAATAATATCAGTGGCTATTGTTGTTTCTATAACACTGTGTATTATGAAATGCATTAAACACAGAGATAACACAGCAGCTGCTGCAACAAAGACTACAGCATACCAAGGTAGAGCAGAGATGAAACAATTGTTGTACCAGACTAACACTTCTGTTGCTATGTCAAGGAATCCCGAAGAGATGGTGAAAAGGAATATCTATTCTGAGAGATCCAAGAGTGAATGTTATGCAGAAGGTCAGCTACGGAACAAATATGAATCTTCAGTTCAGTCAAGAACTTTACCAAAGCCTACCCCAGTAAGTGGAAACATTATAATATTTTCTCTCTCTTCACTGTATATGTAAAAAAGGAACAATGAAATCTCTTTGAATATGTTTTAACTTCAATAATACATTACAATATTAAATTGTTCTCTGTCCATGTTGATTGTAACTTCCATCGTTTGGTGTCTCCTCACATTTCTTTATCATTGGTTTGTCAACAGAAATACTGTCAACCTGTTGTGGTGACATCAAGTGATGATGCTGTGGAAGATAATGCTGCTATGGTTTGTAACTATACATCAGATACAATGTCATCTAAGAGAAGTGGTAGACAAGGAGACCTGAAACATTATGAAGAAATACCAGGAGTATCAGGTTAGTAACTACATTGATTCTTTTTTTTTTTTATCTTGATATTGTCTCAAATATATAATTGTCTTCAGAACTATTTCTAAACGATACAAAGTTGTCTATGAGTACAAATTACTAATTACATTTCTGTTTCTGATGTAAGAATTCCCACTTTGAAACTTAGCTTTCTCATCACTTCCAATATTTATTTTCTAGAGTTACATATTCAAAAACCTGCTTATTTTATCATTTTCGATTTAAATTTTGGGAATCAATTTAATTCAGACATGATTATATGAATAATATTTTTTATCTTAATTCCAGATCAAAATATTTATAAAAACAATGAGACATCAACATCAAAAGATTCTAGCGAAGAAACACCAGTGAAACATGTCTAATGATTTTAGTGATACACCCATTTTTTGTTTTTGTTTTCTTTGCTGTATATAAAACTGCAGATTCCAAATAACAGTTTGCTAAAAAGCATCAACATTTCTCCAGTTAAATATGATTTTCTGTAATTCAATAGATTTGGAGAGTTTCATATTTAATTGAAATAATTTATGTAATTCATAATAAGGTTTATTACTATAATATTTTTAAGTTAGTAAATGAAAAATCAGTATGATCAGATTATTATTGAAATTCTGAAATGTAAGCTCCAAATAATATAATTCTATAAACTGACATAAGGTTATAAGCAGAACAAATATTGGTCTGTGATTAAAAAATTTGGTAATTTTGATTAAAACCTAAGCACTGATGTTTTCTACAACTTTACTAAAAATAAAGTGAAAATAGTATTTAGTTATCAGCATTAACCTGGAGGAAGTCAAGATTAACACCAGATTCTTTTTTCTCTGCCTCTTCAAAACAAATCAATGTAAAAAGAGAACCTCTTCATTGGTCTTCTGTCACAATCATTCAACCAATCAAATCCACAATAAAACATAGAAAAAATTCACTAACAAAGCTAAACACTCACATCACTGATGTTTTTAAACCAAACAATTATGTTATGTTTCACTATATAATATTGTAACTGCTCAAATATAAACCTAAATAACAAACATCATCTTTAAGGATAAATACATACAGGATATTATTAGGTGGATGTACTCCTGCAAACATACAACTTTCAATAACCCTCTCCTAGCAGCAGACTATCTGCCTGACGTGCTACACTACTCCATCAACATACAGCCATTGTCACACCATTACAGCAGCACTTACAATGGATCTTTCTACAACAATACGTCTTTCTATTCTCACTGAATAACCAATGATATAATTATTAAAGAGGTAAGTTTCTATTTAAGTTTTTTATAATCACATTTTTGTAATAAATCTCACTGATTTAATACATATAGTATTTATTTAATACACAGAGTATTAACAAGAGAACAAAGACATTGAACAATAATCCACACGTATTTTTCAGTAATGTTTCCTTTATTGTCTTATACCACAATTAATTGAATGATGTTGATTGAAATGTTTATTACAAAGTTTGTATTCAACTGAAACAGTTTTCTTTGTTTCTGTATGATATTTGTTACATATATTGATCAATAACAATAGAAGGGAGTCTATAAATGTATAATGTTTAATCATTTGTTTTAAGATTTTGCTTTATAAATATATAGTAGATCTATTTGTATGGTTGATGGCATATGGAATTTTTGGTATAGAATATTAAGAAACATGATCCAATATGTTTAAACATCGTTACAGTGCATAGATCGTTAGCGGTGACATGTTGGATGTGTGTATACATTTTTAGTTGGGAATAATGGAGGACAGATTGAGATTCGGAGTTGCTGAGCTATTAATGCAAATGACAGAATGTTGTAACGAATCTTTAATTAATCTAATGCAAACGAAGAATTCAGTTTTAATGTTATTAACATACTTAAGTTGAATTGTAGAAATATATATCATTTTAAAATATACAAATAGTCACATTTCAGTTTTTATCATGACATAAAGACAATATTATTTTTACATAGAAAATTTTTTCTAATCTAATTTCTTTGTGATTTCTTTCAACACAATTTTTGCTCAGTCTTGCTTTATATTTTCTTTTATGAATGTTAGATTATTTTTAATGTACTGATATCTAAATTATGGTCTAGATTTTTGAAGTAATTATGTATAGGTGCATGGTCCAATGATTAGGGCATCAGGCTCAAAATCATAAGGTAGTGAGTTCGATTCCCGGACCGGGCCATGTGTTGTGTTCTTGGGCAAGACACTTTATTTCACATTCCTGCAGTTCACTCAGCTGTAGAAATGAGTTGTGACATCACTGGTGCCAAGCTGTACTGGAGAGAGGACAGTGGGGGAGAGAAGGATGAAGATGTATTAAATTACCCCAATTACACAAACACATCTCTTACCCTCCCCCTCCTCTCTCTCTCTCTCTATTTATGTGTGTGAGTATATTTCTCTTTAGGTGTATGGGGAGAGGGAAAGTGTTTGTATCAGTCAGTTACAAGTAATAAATCATGATCTCTCTCTCTCTCTCTCTCTCTCTCTCTCTCGCTCTCTCTCTCTCTTTCTCTCTCTCTCTCTCTCTCTCTTTCTCTCTCTATCTATGTGTAAGTGTATGTTTCTGTGTAACATGCACAAGTGTGTGTGTGTGTGTGTGAGTGTGTGCCTCCAGTGCCAAAAATTACTGTCATGTCTTGGGTTCTGTGTCCAGTCATCTATGCCAAATTGTCATCATTCAAACAGCTGAGTCCAATTGCCTTACCCCGTAAAGACAAGGTGCTTTTGGAACCAATTTTATTCCCATACTTTGGTTGTCCTTGCACAATAGGATGGATTAAAGATATTTGGAATTTGGATGAATGGTCTTAAGGACAGAAGGTCAACATGCAGCAAATATTTTGCAATATCAATGTACATTACAGTATTTTAAACTATTTTATGTCTTATAATAATTCATCAAAATATATTTCATTTTCAGGTTGAATCCTCTACATACATGTGGCATCTTTAACAAAAATACAGTAGCAATATGTTATTATCGTTGTCTATTGTGTTATCAATGGTCCACTGTGTATTGACCATAGACCTTACCTACCATGTGGAAGAAGAGAGAAGTCCAGGAACATATGTAGCAGACATTGCTGCTGATTCTAAACTTTTAGACAATGTTAAACCATCTGACCAACATTTGATAACATTCAGTCAATTCAAACGAAAGGTGGCACAGTTATTTAATATCACCAAAACAGGTAAACTGTATACTGCTCAGATACTGGATGCAGAAGATCTCTGCACATTCAACAAAGAATGTTCTAGAACTGTGAAAATTATTATAAAGAAGGTGGATAGTTTCACAAAAATATTAAAAGTCAAAATTGTAATAGAAGATATAAATGACCATGAGCCGGAGTTTCTCATAAAGAATGTGAATATACAGTTTGGTGAAAATGACCGTAAAGGTTCTAAAGTATCACTACCAAATGCCATAGACAAAGATGTTGGATTTCAGAATTCATTAATACAATATAAATTAAAATCAAAGAATGGAGAACCATTCTCTCTGTCAGTGTCTAAAAGAGCTGATGGTATTTCTTCTCTTAAAATAGTTTTGAAAGAATCATTGGACAGAGAAATCAAAGACACATATTTATTACAAGTCATAGCTAAAGATGGAGGTTCACCAGCAAAACAAGGTGTTTTGAATATAAATATTTCCATAATAGATGTTAATGACAACCCACCAGAGTTTTCTAAACCTCTATACAATATATCCATACAAAGTACACACCACAAATCCAAACCCATCATTGTTTTGTCTGTAACTGATGCTGATTCAGGTGAAAATGGTAAAATTACTTTCCATTTCAGCCGAAAGACATCAGATCTAGCAAAAAGCTATTTTCAATTAAATGAAACAAATGGAAACATTTTCTTAAGTAAATATACAAGTCTGAGTAAAAAGAAAACCTATGAATTATTTATAGAAGCCAGGGATGGGGGCAGTCCACCCTTTAGTTCTATAGCAACAGTTCTAGTAAATGTTATCAACCAACACAATAATCCCCCTTCTATGGATATCGATTATGTTTCTGCACTCAATTATAACACAGGTACCATCTCTGAAAACATCAAAGTTGGTAATTTCATTGCTTATGTGATGGTCACTGACAACGATGTGGGACAAAATGGAGAGGTCAGCTGTGATATCAAACATGATACATTCAAACTACAGTCAATGGGATCTAAAGAATATAAAATCATTCTAAACAAACCAGTGGACAGAGAAACACAAGGACACTATAACATTCCTGTCTCCTGTCAAGATAAAGGATTACCTCCTCTGAAAAGTGTTAAAACCCTCTCTATCCAAGTGACGGACATCAATGATGTACAACCACAGTTTACCAAAGATACATTCCAATTCCTCACCTATGAAAACAAAGATAAAGACTTCCCTATTGGTTTTGTCAATGCCACTGACCCTGATCTTGGATCTGCTGGACAACTCACATATTCTCTGCTGCGTAAAGAAAAATCCAATCTACCATTTCTCATCACCAGTTATGGCTTCATTTCAGCCACCATGTCATTGGACAGAGAGAAACAAGATGTGTATAAGTTTGAGGTTTTTGTCAAAGATAACGGAAGCCCATCTCTGAATGACACAGCAAATGTTGTTGTTGAGATTCTAGATCAAAATGACAATGCTCCCTATTTTACATATCCTAGTAGTGACCCTTACACCTTAAATGTGCAGTACCATCCACAGAGTAAGAGTGACATCACAGTTTTGAGAGCTTCTGATGGGGACAGTGGAAACAATGCTTTCCTCAGATATGCAATCGTACAAGGCAATGATAAACAGTTGTTTAGTATGAACTCACACAGTGGTGCTTTATCATTCTCCAGACAAGTTTATCTAAATGATGCTGGAAGTTATGAGCTGGTGTTTGTTGTGAAAGACAGTGGTAGTCCAGTTCAGTCGTCAACTACTAGTGTCACTTTGGTATTGGCTGTTAGTAACGAGACATCACCAATGTCGAAGAGTGGACCTTTACAATCTTCGGGTAGGGTCCATATGACATGGGTTATTATCATTGTATCCTCAGCAGTAATAATATCAGTGGCTATTGTTGTTTCTATAACACTGTGTATTATGAAATGCATTAAACACAGAGATAACACAGCAGCTGCTGCAACAAAGACTACAGCATACCAAGGTAGAGCAGAGATGAAACAATTGTTGTACCAGACTAACACTTCTGTTGCTATGTCAAGGAATGCAGAAGAGATGGTGAAAAGGAATATCTATTCTGAGAGATCCAAGAGTGAATGTTATGCAGAAGGTCAGCTACGGAACAAATATGAATCTTCAGTTCAGTCAAGAACTTTACCAAAACCTACCCCAGTAAGTGGAAACATTATAATATTTTCTCTCTCTTCACTGTATATGTAAAAAAGGAACAATGAAATCTCTTTGAATATATTTTAACTTCAATAATACATTCCAATATTAAATTGTTCTCTGTCCATGTTGATTGTAACTTCCATTGTTTGGTGTCTCCTCACATTTCTTTATCATTGGTTTGTCAACAGAAATACTGTCAACCTGTTGTGGTGACATCAAGTGATGATGCTGTGGAAGATAATGCTGCTATGGTTTGTAACTATACATCAGATACAATGTCATCTAAGAGAAGTGGTAGACAAGGAGACCTGAAACATTATGAAGAAATACCAGGAGTATCAGGTTAGTAACTACATTGATTCTTTTTTTTTTTTATCTTGATATTATCTCAAATATATAATTGTCTTCAGAACTATTTCTAAACGATACAAAGTTGTCTATGAGTACAAATTACTAATTACATTTCTGTTTCTGATGTAAGAATTCCCACTTTGAACCTTAGCTTTCTCATCACTTCCAATATTTATTTTCTAGAGTTACATATTCAAAAACCTGCTTATTTTATCATTTTCGATTTAAATTTTGGGAATCAATTTAATTCAGACATGATTATATGAATAGCTTAAAAAATATTTTTTATCTTAATTCCAGATCAAAATATTTATAAAAACAATGAGACATCAACATCAAAAGATTCTAGCGAAGAAACACCAGTGAAACATGTCTAATGATTTTAGTGATACACCCATTTTTTTTTTTTTTGTTTTCTTTGCTGTATATAAAACTGCAGATTCCAAATAACAGTTTGCTAAAAAGCATCAACATTTCTCCAGTTAAATATGATTTTCTGTAATTCAATATATTTGGAGAGTTTCATATTTAATTGAGATAATTTATGTAATTCATAATAAGGTTTATTACTATAATATTTTTAAGTTAGTAAATGAAAAATCAGAATAATCAGATTATTATTGAAATTCTGAAATGTAAGCTCCAAATAATATAATTCTATAAACTGACATAAGGTTATAAGCAGAACAAATATTGTTCTGTGATTAAAAAATTTGGTAATTTTGATTAAAACCTAAGCACTGATGTTTTCTACAACTTTACTAAAAATAAAGTGAAAATAGTATTTAGTTATCAGCATTAACCTGGAGGAAGTCAAGATTAACACCAGATTCTTTTTTCTCTGCCTCTTCAAAACAAATCAATGTAAAAAGAGAACCTCTTCATTGGTCTTCTGTCACAATCATTCAACCAATCAAATCCACAATAAAACATAGAAAAAATTCACTAACAAAGCTAAGCACTCACATTACTGATGTTTTTAAGCCAAACAATTATGTTATGTTTCACTATATAATATTGTAACTGCTCAAATATAAACCTAAATAACAAACATCATCTTTAAGGATAAATACATACAGGATATTATTAGGTGGATGTACTCCTGCAAACATACAACTTTCAATAACCCTCTCCTAGCAGCAGACTATCTGCCTGACGTGCTACACTACTCCATCAACATACAGCCATTGTCACACCATTACAGCAGAACGTACAATGGATCTTTCTACAACAATACGTCTTTCTATTCTCACTGAATAACCAATGATATAATTATTAAAGAGGTAAGTTTCTATTTAATTTTTTATAATCTCATTTTTGTAATAAATCTCACTGATTTAATACATATAGTATTTATTTAATACACAGAGTATTAACAAGAGAACAAAGACATTGAACAATAATCCACACATATTTTTCAGTAATGTTTCCTTTATTGTCTTATACCACAATTAATTGAATGATGTTGATTGAAATGTTTATTACAAAGTTTGTATTCAACTGAAACAGTATTCTTTGTTTCTGTATGATATTTGTTACATATATTGATCAATAACAATAGAAGGGAGTCTATAAATGTATAATGTTTAATCATTTGTTTTAAGATTTTGCTTTATAAATATATAGTAGATCTATTTGTATGGTTGATGGCATATGGAATTTTTGGTATAGAATATTAAGAAACATGATCCAATATGTTTAAACATCGTTACAGTGCATAGATCGTTAGCAGTGACATGTTGGATGTGTGTATACATTTTTAGTTGGGAATAATGGAGGACAGATTGAGATTCAGAGATGCTGAGCTATTAATGCAAATGGCAGAATGTTGTAACAAATCTTTAATTAATCTAATGCAAACGAAGATTTCAGTTTTAATGTTATTAACATACTTAAGTTGAATTGTAGAAATATATATCATTTTAAAATATACAAATAGTCACATTTCAGTTTTTATCATGACATAAAGACAATATTATTTTTACATAGAAAATTTTTTCTAATCTAATTTTTTTGTGATTTCTTTCAACACAATTTTTGCTCAGTCTTGCTTTATATTTTCTTTTATGAATGTTAGATTATTTTTAATGTACTGATATCTAAATTATGGTCTAGATTTTTGAAGTAATTATGTATAGGTGCATGGTCCAATGATTAGGGCATCAGGCTCAAAATCATAAGGTAGTGAGTTCGATTCCCGGACCGGGCCATGTGTTGTGTTCTTGGGCAAGACACTTTATTTCACATTCCTGCAGTTCACTCAGCTGTAGAAATGAGTTGTGACATCACTGGTGCCAAGCTGTACTGGAGAGAGGACAGTGGGGGAGAGAAGGATGAAGATGTATTAAATTACCCCAATTACACAGACACATCTCTTACCCTCCCCCTCCTCTCTCTCTCTCTCTATTTATGTGTGTGAGTATATTTCTCTTTAGGTGTATGGGGAGAGGGAAAGTGTTTGTATCAGTCAGTTACAAGTAATAAATCATGATCTCTCTCTCTCTCTCTCTCTCTCTCTCTCTCTCTCTCTCTCTCTTTCTCTCTCTATCTATGTGTAAGTGTATGTTTCTGTGTAACATGCACAAGTGTGTGTGTGTGTGTGAGTGTGTGCCTCCAGTGCCAAAAATTACTGTCATGTCTTGGGTTCTGTGTCCAGTCATCTATGCCAAATTGTCATCATTCAAACAGCTGAGTCCAATTGCCTTACCCCATAAAGACAAGGTGCTTTTGGAACCAATTTTATTCCCATACTTTGGTTCTCCTTGCACAATAGGATGGATTAAAGATATTTGGATGAATGATCTTAAGGACAGAAGGTCAACATGCAGCAAATATTTTGCAATATCAATGTACATTACAGTATTTTAAACTATTTTATGTCTTATAATAATTCATCAAAATATATTTCATTTTCAGGTTCAATCCTCTACATACATGTGCATCTTTAACAAACATCCAGCAGCAATATGTTATTATCATTGTCTATTGTATTGTCAGTGGTCCACTGCATCCTCACCATAGACCTTACCTACCATGTGGAAGAAGAGAGAAGTCCAGGAACATATGTAGCAGACATTGCTGCTGATTCTAAACTTTTAGACAATGTTAAACCATCTGACCAACATTTGATAACATTCAGTCAATTCAAACGAAAGGTGGCACAGTTATTTAATATCACCAAAACAGGTAAACTGTACACTGCTCAGACAATGGATGCAGAAGATCTCTGTACATTCAACAAAGAATGTTCTAGAACTATGAAAGTTATCATAAAGAAAATGGATAGCTTCACAAAAATATTAAAAGTCAAAATAATTATACAAGACATCAATGACCATGAACCTGTGTTTCTCATAAAGAAGACCAACATACAGTTCTCTGAGAATATAGCTAAAGGTGCAAAACAATCAATACCAAATGCCATGGACAAAGATGTTGGATTTCAAAACTCCTTAATACAATATAAATTAAAATCAAAGAATGGAGAACCATTCTCTCTGTCAGTGTCTAAAAGAGCTGATGGCATTTCTTCTCTTAAAATAGTTTTGAAAGAATCATTGGACAGAGAAATCAAAGACACATATTTATTACAAGTCATAGCTAAAGATGGAGGTTCACCAGCAAAACAGGGTGTTTTGAATATAAATATTTCCATAATAGATGTTAATGACAACCCACCTGTATTTTCTAAACCACTCTATAATATATCCATACAAAGTACACATCACAAGTCTAAACCCATCATTGTTTTATCTGTAACTGATGCTGATGCTGGTGAAAATGGTAAAATTACTTTCCATTTCAGTCCAAAG
Source organism: Octopus bimaculoides (assembly GCF_046866305.1). Lineage (NCBI taxonomy): Eukaryota > Metazoa > Mollusca > Cephalopoda > Octopoda > Octopodidae > Octopus > Octopus bimaculoides. The sequence continues at coordinate 2,491,802 of NC_142941.1, forward strand.
ACATCAGATCTCGCTAAAAGCTATTTTCAATTAAATGAAACAAGTGGAAATATTTTCTTAAGTAAATACTCCATGTTGGAAAAAAAGAAAACTTATGAATTGTTTATAGAAGCCAGGGATGGAGGCAGCCCTCCACTCAATTCCATAGCAACAGTTCTAGTAAATGTTATCAACCAACACAATAATCCTCCATCTATGGATATAGATTATGTCTCTGCACTCAATTATAACACAGGTACCATCTCTGAAAACATCAAAGTCGGTAGTTTCATTGCTTATGTGATGGTCACTGACAACGATGTGGGACAAAATGGAGAGGTCAGCTGTGATATCAAACATGATACATTCAAACTACAGTCAATGGGATCTAAAGAATATAAAATCATTCTAAACAAACCAGTGGACAGAGAAACACAAGGACACTATAACATTCCTGTCTCCTGTCAAGATAAAGGATTACCTCCTCTGAAAAGTGTTAAAGCCCTCTCTATCCAAGTGACGGACATCAATGATGTACAACCACAGTTTACCAAAGATACATTCCAATTCCTCACCTATGAAAACAAAGATAAAGACTTCCCTATTGGTTTTGTCAATGCCACTGACCCTGATCTTGGATCTGCTGGACAACTCACATATTCTCTGCTGCGTAAAGAAAAATCCAATCTACCATTTCTCATCACCAGTTATGGCTTCATTTCAGCCACCATGTCATTGGACAGAGAGAAACAAGATGTGTATAAGTTTGAGGTTTTTGTCAAAGATAACGGAAGCCCATCTCTGAATGACACAGCGAATGTTGTTGTTGAGATTCTCGATCAAAATGACAATGCTCCCTATTTTACATATCCTAGTAGTGACCCTTACACCCTGAATGTGCAGTACCATCCGCAGAGTAAGAGTGACATCACAGTTTTGAGAGCCTCTGATGGGGACAGTGGAAACAATGCTTTCCTCAGATATGCAATCGTACAAGGCAATGATAAACAGTTGTTTAGTATGAACTCACACAGTGGTGCTTTATCATTCTCCAGACAAGTTTATCTAAATGATGCTGGAAGTTATGAGCTGGTGTTTGTTGTGAAAGACAGTGGTAGTCCAGTTCAGTCGTCAACAACTAGTGTCACTTTGGTATTGGCTGTTAGTAACGAGACATCACCAATGTCGAAGAGTGGACCTTTACAATCTTCGGGTAGGGTCCATATGACATGGGTTATTATCATTGTATCCTCAGCAGTAATAATATCAGTGGCTATTGTTGTTTCTATAACACTGTGTATTATGAAATGCATTAAACACAGAGATAACACAGCAGCTGCTGCAACAAAGACTACAGCATACCAAGGTAGAGCAGAGATGAAACAATTGTTGTACCAGACTAACACTTCTGTTGCTATGTCAAGGAATGCAGAAGAGATGGTGAAAAGGAATATCTATTCTGAGAGATCCAAGAGTGAATGTTATGCAGAAGGTCAGCTACGGAACAAATATGAATCTTCAGTTCAGTCAAGAACTTTACCAAAACCTACCCCAGTAAGTGGAAACATTATAATATTTTCTCTCTCTTCACTGTATATGTAAAAAAGGGACAATGAAATCTCTTTGAATATGTTTTCACTTCAATAATACATTCCACTATTAAATTGTTCTCTATCCATGTTGATTGTAACTTCCATTGTTTGGTGTCTCCTCACATTTCTTTATCATTGGTTTGTCCACAGAAATACTGTCAACCTGTTGTGGTGACATCAAGTGATGATGCTGTGGAAGATAATGCTGCTATGGTTTGTAACTATACATCAGATACAATGTCATCTAAGAGAAGTGGTAGACAAGGAGACTTGAAGCATCATGAAGAAATACCAGGAGTATCAGGTTAATAAATTTATTGACAAATTTCTCTTTGCCATCATTTCATAATTAGATATTTATTCAACATTTGCTTTGAGTAAACATCATTATCATTGGTGATCCCTTATGTTGTCCACTAGTTTCAACTTCTATTGACCAGCTTTTATGTATGTAGGGCAAGGCAGAATCCACTACCTAGTCAAAGAACAGGTGTTTATTGCCCAGAGGAAAATGAGGCATTGTGTTCCTCACCGTTATACTGCTTTGTGTGCTCACATTTATAGCTGAGCTGTTTAGTTTACGATTACCTTCCACACTTTTGTTGAGTATTCGCTTACATTTCCTACTAGAACCTAGTAATGGCACATTTTAATCAAATTAACTTTATGTACATCTTTGGACAACTTTCTCCACCTTACATAACTTCACTGAACGATTGTTTGTGTAGGTGGGCTTAAATGCACTCATGATTCCAAAACTTGTGCATTTTCAGCCAAAGAACCAAAGATAAGTCCCATGCTCATAAGAAGATGGCTAAATTTCCACCTAAGTGAAACCAAAGTTTTTACATCAACAAGCATAAACATGGTCCAGTTATTCAGGTATATGGATAAATGGTGGAAAATGCAAAACACTTCCAATAGTTAGGTAGTCACCTACCACAAAACAAGTATTGATTATAAATTGAGTCAATGCAACTTTTGGTTGTCTCAGAAGATGGGTACATGAAAATCGTGAGCTGGGACAAATAACTGAACTTATGACACAGTTATTGTGCCTGCTCTCTTGTATGGCTTTAGAATCTGGACAAGTTATAGTCCATATCTTCATAAAGTGAAACTATACCACCATCTGGCATGGAGAACAGATGAGGACTATCTGCAAGTTCAAGTAAGCTAATATTGTGTACTCTGATACCAGGATTAATTAATATAATAATGTTACCAATATTTTATAATCAATTTACATTTAAATTCAGTTTGTTAAAAATATAAGTACTCAGAATTCAGTTTTTATTATATTCTTGTTTCCATGTGTTTTTTTTTTTACAGAACAAACATTTAAAGTATTTTGTAAAAGTTACTTTGTATTGAAATTTCAGATCAAAATATATATAAAAACAATGATACATCTAAATCAAAAGATTCCAGTGAAGAAACACCAGTGAAGCATGTCTAATTAATCAGCTGTTGAAGTAACAATGACCTTTTTCTATGTGAATAGAAGAACAGTCATATTAGTACACACACACAGACTTAACACACTCCTTATTTATTATCTGTGCTATATAGTAGTGTAAAGACAGGGTGTTGATAAATTAGCCATGATTCTGATAAATAAACATGAAGTTCTGCAAACCATTAGCTTCCCTTTGAATCAATCTAAGCTTCTGTACTGTAATTGTATTCTACTTATTTCACGTGAATAACTAGAAATAAATATCAACACTTCCTGAAACCATACCTTATTTTAAACACAAATATTTTGTTTATAACAATAGTTTATCATCATCATCATCATCACTATCAGTTATCAATGAAATAGTACCAGTCATGTTCTGGGTTTCATTCAGTCAGCTGTTCCACCAAATTTATGCTTTTGTCAATATGCTAGATGTTGTTGTTGTTGTTGTTAATATTTTTGCTATTAAGGCAATGAGCTGACAGAATTCTTAGAGCACTGGAAAAATTGCCTCTGCAATATTTGTTCTTCCTCTTAATCCCACTGGGATTAACTTTGCCTTTCATCCTTGTAACAAGACACCTATGTTTGTCCCTTTAGTTTTGGCACAAAGCCTCCCCCTCCGCCACTTTTGATTACTCTTCCTCACTTAGTAGCAAGAGCTTTTCCTTTTTTTTCTGTTCTTTTTTATCTACTTTGTGAGTCACTTAGCAACCTCACTCATGATGGTGATGATGATGAAAGGATTAGCAAAATCGTTCTGTATTTAGTTGTATGTATTTAGTTACATTCCCTTACATTCTGAGTTCAAATCCTGACTACATCAACTTTCGATTTCTTCCTTCTGATGTTTATATAAAATGTGTACCATTCTAATATTGGGATTGGTGTAATCGACTATACTCCATACCAAAATTCTAAAGTTTTGTGCCTAAGTTAGAAATCCTTATTAAGGTAGAGGATTTGCAGAATCTACTGGTTGCTAGGACAAAATGCCCTGCAGTTTTTAGACGCGACCCTTTACATTCTGAAATCAGTCTAATCAAAATCATTTTCGTTTTCATTCTTGATATGATGTAAGCACCAGTTAAGTATCTGGCTTCAAAATAATCTTTCTCGTTTTTACTACCTCAGAATCTGTGATTTAATATACAAATCATTAGTATGTGGCTGTTTCTTGAAATGAAATTATAATGTTTAATCAATAATAATTTTTTATTTCATAAAAATCTAACAATGAACAATATTTCTACTAAATTACAAATCTCAGTCTTATATATTCTCGTGACAAAGTAGAGGTGTTCATATTGAAACATTCACGTAAATTCAAATTTAGAACTACTAACACTCAATTTCTAGGAGAAATATATTTCAGCATAAAAATTGTTATTAATTCCAGTAATCCTCATGAAAATGAATCAACATCACACTGTCTCACTTTCTTCAGTGATTAAATAAATTCTAATCTGTTTTATCTAGCCAAATCAATATCAAAGAGAAGATTGTCATTGGTCTTCTGTTTAAGTCATTCAGCCAATCAGATTCCCACTAAAATATAGAATAATATCACTAACAAAGAGAAATATTCACACTACTGGTGCCATTAATCCAAGCAGTTATGTTTAACTATAGAATATGGAAGCTATTTGAATATAAATACACGTGTGTGTGAATAGTCATTGATAACAGTAAACAGACATCATCTTTGAGGATAAATACATGCAGACTACTATTAGATGGATGTACTCCTACAAGCATACAGCTTCCATAACACACACAACCCTCTCCTAGCAGCAGACTATCTGCCTGACGTGCTACACTACTCCATCAACATACAGCCATTGTCACACCATTACAGCAGCACGTACAATGGATCTTTCTACAACAATACGTCTTTCTATTCTCACTGAATAACCAATGATATAATTATTAAAAAGGTAAGTTTCTATTTAATCTTTTATAATCTCATTTGATATAATAAATCTCACTGAACTTGAAACAATATTGTCCTAACATATTTAATGTTGACAAGAGAATAAAGAAGTTGATATAATACACCCATATTTTATGGTTGTGTTGTTCATATTCTTTTGTCATAATTAATTGGATGATGTTGATAAAAGTATTCCATATTTAAACTTTATTCAGTTGAAACAATAACATCCATGGCTGTATAATATTTGATGCATGAACTGATTCATAACAGTAGGTAGCTGTCTATAATAATGTAGTGTAGCAGTGTTTGTTTTTGTTCAGAGGATGAAATATTGTGTCTGTATTAATGGAAAGTTATAAAAAGTTGTTTGATATAGAATATGAAGAAATATATTATAATGTTTTTAAATCTGTTTTATAATTTGTGGATTCGTAGCATTGATGCAGTAACATTGTGTTACAGATTTTTAATGTCGAATAATGGTCGATAGCAAAGGAAATTAGTGAATAGAAATGGTGGCTTGTTGTAGAAAACTAGAAGGACAAGGACTAGCTTTGTGTAGAAAAGGCAGAATGCTTTTCAGATATCATTGTATATATTTGCTTTAAATATATTTATGTGTAAATCATAGTAATTTTTAATATTTTTAAACTTAATTTTTTTTTGTGAGTGTGATTTAATTATTTGTGTAATTTCTGTTAAATTTTCAAATATATATATTTTTTTGTCAAATATTTCCAATGATGAAATTCTGTTAGATTATGTTAATGTTTAAAGCCAATATTTTACAGAAGTTAAAGATCAAGTGTATTTTCAATACAAATTTAATAGATCATATTGAAAGCAATCTGTCTTTAGGAGGACCTTCATCATTATAAGGCATATCTGACAAGTTGGAAATTTCTAATTTTGCTTAGTTATTACGGAAGGACTTGGTGCTTTTTTATTATTGTATTCCATAACCCGTTGTAATGTTTCTATTTAGATTATAATGTTCTATGTATAAATATGTTTTTATATAATTTGCATAAACTGCAACTTTTTATAATCTGTAGTCATCAAAATTTACTTAATCTGTAACACATTAGTCTTTGTTTCTCATAAAATCTTTAATCTTTAATATTAGTCAATACATGTCATTTTCTAATCTTTATTAGTTGGCAATGCTATTTCTGAGAAACCAGGATAAACACTTATATTTAAGAAAGCTATTGCAAGCATACTTTTAATTATATGAAACTATATTAAATTTTATAGTTTCTTTCTGAATTCATTTCTGTAGACATGGGCTTTTATTGTGATTTTATTTTCTGGATTATTATTTCTATTTAGACCTGGTTCTAATTATACGTTAATTACTTCTTTATCTTTTAAATATAATCACTGATAACACAATTAGTTTCAGAACAAAACTTCACACTCAGAATTATAGGAATTATTTTTATGTACCAGAACATTGAGAGATGTGATGACTCAGTTATACATACAGCAGTTTTTTTTACATATATGCATAGGAGAAAACATAAGATTCTTTCTTTCTTACAAAGAGAAAACCTTACCCTGAGGTTCACATCTTCCAATGCAAGTTGTTATAAAAGGAGTGCAGTCCTTGCATGATCTCTTTTTCCAATAAGTTCCCATGCTTAATTCTCTTGTCTCTGTCAAAAGTTACAACTTTGCTAACACAGAAATTTTCAAAGCAGATGACCTCTGATGTATGATGGAAGGCAGAATGATTCCAATAGACCTGGCTCTAGAGAATATTCATATCACATTAAGGAGTATAGAAAGAGATATAAGTTTGTAAAGTTCATTGTATATTTCATTTTAGGGGTGAACTATGGGTAAACCTTTCACTGAATCAGAGAGATTTTATTAGCTATATTTTTTCTTGACCAAACCTGAGGGATTTCTTTAACTATTGTTTGGTGTTTCAGTATATAAATTTAGGGAGTGTACAAGAAAAGTAATTGCGTTTCACTTATCAAATTTCAAAATTAGCTGGACATTATATTGAACAACATTCTTGTAGTGTTATGAATAAGAGATTTTTCATATTATGGAAAGATCATGAATATTACTAATTCTTCAATAAAGTTACCTAATACCAACTTAGTAATTCAGATATATTTTAGACTGCTGTCTTGGTGCAGTTTTTGTTTCCAAATCTGTAAATATATTTATTTGTCTGATAATAAAAATTTTAAAAAGTATATTTCTGTTTTAGGTTTCTTCAACAGTTCTGGACACCTTTATCTGATTCCAACACAACAACATGTTATTGCCATTTTCTGTAGTATTACTAGTGGTCCACTGTGTCCTCACCATAGACCTTACCTACCATGTGGAAGAAGAGAGAAGTCCAGGAACATATGTAGCAGACATTGCTGCTGATTCTAAACTTTTAGACAATGTTAAACCATATGACCAACATTTGATAACATTCAGTCAATTCAAACGAAAGGTGGCACAGTTATTTAATATCACCAAAACAGGTAAACTGTACACTGCTCAGACACTGGATGCAGAAGATCTCTGTACATTCAACAAAGAATGTTCTAGAACTATGAAAGTTGTTGTTAATAAAGGAACAAGTGTTTCAAAAATATTAAAAATCAAAATAATAATAGAAGATGTCAATGATCATGAACCAAAATTTCCCAAGATTAAAATCAATATGCAGCTTGTAGAGGATATTTCAAAAGGTTCAAAAAGATCATTACCAAATGCTATTGACAAGGATGTTGGATTTCAAAATTCTTTAATACAATATAAATTAAAATCAAAGAATGGAGAACCATTCTCTCTGTCAGTGTCTAAAAGAGCTGATGGAATTTCTTCGCTTAAAATAGTTTTAAAAGAATCATTAGACAGAGAAATCAAAGACACATATTTATTACAAGTCATAGCTAAGGATGGAGGTTCACCAGCAAAACAAGGTGTTTTAAATATAAATATTTCTATAACAGATATAAATGACAACCCACCAGAGTTTTCTAAACCTTTATATAATATATCCATACAAAGTACACATCACAAGTCTAAACCCATCATTGTTTTGTCTGTAACAGATGCTGATTCTGGTGAAAATGGTAAAATTACTTTCCATTTCAGTCCAAAGACATCAGATCTAGCTAAAAGCTATTTTCAATTAAATGAAACAAGTGGAAGCATTTTTTTAAGGGAATATTCAAATCTGGGAAAAAAGAAAACCTATGAACTGTTTATAGAAGCCAGAGATGGGGGTAACCCTCCTCTCAGTTCTATAGCAACAGTCCTCGTAAATGTTATCAACCAACACAATAATCTTCCATCTATTGATATTGATTATGTTTCTGCAATCAATGACAACACAGCTACCATTTCTGAAGACATCAAAGTCGGTAGTTTCATTGCTTATGTGATGGTCACTGACAACGATGTGGGACAAAATGGAGAGGTCAGCTGTGATATCAAACATGATACATTCAAACTACAGTCAATGGGATCTAAAGAATATAAAATCATTCTAAACAAGCCAGTGGACAGAGAAACACAAGGACACTATAACATTCCTGTCTCCTGTCAAGATAAAGGATTACCTCCTCTGAAAAGTGTTAAAACCCTCTCTATCCAAGTGACGGACATCAATGATGTACAACCACAGTTTACCAAAGATACATTCCAATTCCTCACCTATGAAAACAAAGATAAAGACTTCCCTATTGGTTTTGTCAATGCCACTGACCCTGATCTTGGATCTGCTGGACAACTCACATATTCTCTGCTGCGTAAAGAAAAATCCAATCTACCATTTCTCATCACCAGTTATGGCTTCATTTCAGCCACCATGTCATTGGACAGAGAGAAACAAGATGTGTATAAGTTTGAGGTTTTTGTCAAAGATAACGGAAACCCATCTCTGAATGACACAGCGAATGTTGTTGTTGAGATTCTAGATCAAAATGACAATGCTCCCTATTTTACATATCCTAGTAGTGACCCTTACACCCTAAACGTGCAGTACCATCCGCAGAGTAAGAGTGACATCACAGTTTTGAGAGCCTCTGATGGGGACAGTGGAAACAATGCTTTCCTCAGATATGCAATCGTACAAGGCAATGATAAACAGTTGTTTAGTATGAACTCACACAGTGGTGCTTTATCATTCTCCAGACAAGTTTATCTAAATGATGCTGGAAGTTATGAGCTGGTGTTTGTTGTGAAGGACAGTGGTAGTCCAGTTCAGTCGTCAACCACTAGTGTCACTTTGGTATTGGCTGTTAGTAACGAGACATCACCAATGTCGAAGAGTGGACCTTTACAATCTTCGGGTAGGGTCCATATGACATGGGTTATTATCATTGTATCCTCAGCAGTAATAATATCAGTGGCTATTGTTGTTTCTATAACACTGTGTATTATGAAATGCATTAAACACAGAGATAACACAGCAGCTGCTGCAACAAAGACTACAGCATACCAAGGTAGAGCAGAGATGAAACAATTGTTGTACCAGACTAACACTTCTGTTGCTATGTCAAGGAATGCAGAAGAGATGGTGAAAAGGAATATCTATTCTGAGAGATCCAAGAGTGAATGTTATGCAGAAGGTCAGCTACGGAACAAATATGAATCTTCAGTTCAGTCAAGAACTTTACCAAAACCTACCCCAGTAAGTGGAAACATTATAATATTTTCTCTCTCTTCACTGTATATGTAAAAAAGGAACAATGAAATCTCTTTGAATATGTTTTAACTTCAATGCTACATTCCAATATTAAATTGTTCTCTATCCATGTTGATTGTAACTTCCATTGTTTGGTGTCTCCTCACATTTCTTTATCATTGGTTTGTCAACAGAAATACTGTCAACCTGTTGTGGTGACATCAAGTGATGATGCTGTGGAAGATAATGCTACTATGGTTTGTAACTATACATCAGATACAATGTCATCTAAGAGAAGTGGTAGACAAGGAGACTTGAAACATTATGAAGAAATACCAGGAGTATCAGGTTAGTAAATGTATTTGCTCTATTTTGCTCTGAAATTGCCTGAAATGTAAATATTTATTAACAACTATATTTAAAAGTAGATAATACTGTCCAATAGTTTGTTATTAGTTTACATATACACAAATGTATCCACTCATTATTTTAAGAACTCTTTATAGTTATTTATTTTAGCAATATGTTTTTATCTTCCCTTTTATTAAATCCGAAAGAATTTGACCAAATGTTATCACTATGATTCCATATATCTGACAAAATGTCTCATTCCAGAGATAGACCTTTTGATATATTCTGTTATGATAGCAAGGGTGGGGTTAATATCATGTAGAAAATGATGTTCACTTCCACGATTTTGTAAATTACATTTATTTATTTTCTGTTTCTCAGATCAAAATATTTATAAAAACAATGATAATTCTACATCAAAAGATTCCAGTGAAGAAACACCAGTGAAACATGTATAATAATATTAGCAAAATAGCAACTATTTTCCCCTTTGTGACTGTAAAACATAGTGCTTGGTACACAACCAACATCCCAACATATTCTACATTATTTTTGCTACACAGTATTGTGTATACATAGAAAGACTGAGTGTTACAAGATTAGCAAAAGGACATGTTTCCATTTAAAACTACAAAAATATTCCCTTATTGGAAAATGAATTTATATCGAAAAATGAACACACACACACACACACACACACACACACACACACACATTAGAGAATATATTTCTGCTACCATATTCTGATTTTTGGGAGATAGGTTCAAATATGTATCTAATTATAAATGTTATTAATGCTTTCTGGAACTGTGCAAATGCCACCCAGAATTTTTTGTTTCACTTTTACTATAATACGAAGCATTCAGGCCACTAATAAACATATCAACTTTAAAAGTGGTGAACTGACAAAATATTAGGGGGGCCAGATGAAATGTTCTTCTGTATTTAGTTGCATTTCTCTATACTCTGCATTCAATTCTGTCAATGTCTACTTTGCCATTCAGTCTTTACAGAGTTAAAAAAATAAAATACCAGTAAAATGCAGGGTTTGCTATAATCAGCTGTGCCCCTCCTCACCACAAAATCTGAGGCTTGTGCATTCTTAAGAAATCAATATTATACAGAACATCTTCATTGGTCTTCTGTTTAGCTCATGTAGCCAATCAGATTCTCATTAGAACAGAAAGAAATTACTAAAAAAGAGAAGCAGTCCCATCATTAATGTTATTAAACCAAATAATTATGTTTGGCAATTGAATATTGCAGTTATATAAAAATGTGTCTATATCTGTACGTATATGTAAATAGTCATTGACAACAGCAAACAGACATCATCTTTAAGGGTAAATACATACAGAATATTATTAGATGGATCTATTCCCACAAGCATACAACTTCAATAACACACACAACCCTATCCTAGCAGCAGGCTATCTGCCTGACGTGCTACACTACTCCATCAACATACAGCCATTGTCACACCATTACAGCAGCACGTACAATGGATCTTTCTACAATAAAAACGTCTTTCTATTCTCACTGAATAACCAATGATATAATTATTAAAGAGGTAAGTTTCTATTTAATCTTTTATAATTTCATTTGATATAATTAATCCTTGGTATTAAATCTATTTGGATATATTGAATACAAAGAATAGAACAAAGAGATTGAACAATAGTTCATATATAATTTTTCAATAATGTTCATATGGCTTTTTTAAAAAAATAATTGAATATTATTGGTTAAAATTCTTAATATTTTGAATTTATTGCATAGAAACAGCATTATTCATGTCTTTATAATATTTGATTTATATATTGATCAGTAACAAAAAGTCTATAATGTTATGTTATACTGTTTGGTTGCTTTTGTTGTAAAGAAGATATAATATTGTAAGTATATAGTCGCTGCTACACAGAATGTATGATACAAAATGTGCAGAATGATGCTACAATATCTTTAAATCTGTTTATAGCATGTAGATTGTAAGCAAATATGAGGCAAGGGTTTGTTACTGTCTGGGGATAAGGATAATGGCTGATATTAAGATTCATAGTTGTCAGAAAGTGAATAGAAACGACAGTTTGTGGAAAAAGAATTTCATATCATTCTGTTAAGTACCAGCTCTGTTTTGAGTTGTAATAAGTAGAAAATATTTTCATTCTCAATTAGAAATAAAAAATTTTAACATCTGTTAAGTACGTTTTGAAATTGAATTTATCATGATCTTCATCCTTTATATATGACACATTTTTACTTCTCCGTGCATGTGTTTATAAATATGCCAAGATTATATATGACATTATACCTTACCTGACTAATACCTTAAAATGTATATTTCATCAAAATATAAATGTATTATGAATAGATTATATCAAGGAGTCTTTTTTTTTTTTTTAAATATTAAATTCAATATTGACTCATATTTTTGGGTGACCTGATGTTTGTTTTGTTTTAAATTTTTATTTATTGCAAACATAACTTTTCCCAAATTTTCTGGACAAGTTATATAAGTTCAGTACAATACTGAATAAACTGTTCTTGGTATGTATATGAGTGTTTAGATGTGTTGTAGTTCTCTCGGTCAGTTGTGAAAAAGATTTCAAATTTTCATGTATCCAGATGTTTTCAGATTGTCAGAGATGTTGTTTCGTTGATTTGTACTTATATTATCTCATGTTTGTATCTGAAACATTTTGATTTCATTGTATGCTATTTTGGATATAGTAATTCAGATTTTCAACAAATCCACATGAATTAGTTTCTTTTTATGTATATATTAAGACGTCCTTTATTTCATCTACCCTAAGTAAGCCAAAAATTTGGTTAACCCCAGCAGTATTGCAATTTTCATGAATCATATCTAAAGCCTTGACCAGTTACCTATGACTTGCAGGTGGCTAGTTGGTGATATATATCTTATCAATCATTATTAAGTGATAGACATCAGAAATGGGGAAAGGCCAAATACGATGTGTTGTTACATTTACTTACGTTTCTTTACAAATCCCATAAAAGTCATTAAAATAACTCCCAGTTAATATGAACTTTCTTTATAACATACATTTTCTGTAAATTTGTCCTGCTAGCAATTATAACCGCTAATATCTGAAAGAAATTGTTATGTGACTATTTTTATGAACAAATTCCCTGTGGGATGAAGTTATATATATAAACACACACACACACATTCATACCCTAATTCTTTGTGCTGCTCATAACACCCTTCCTTCCTTTCTCCCCACTCATCCCTCTTCTGCCATACCTCATCTTAACACTTCATATATTGGCTATCATCCCCAGCACTTTCTCATGTCTGCCACCATGTCTACTCACTACATCTACCCCTTATGTACCTTTAATTCCTCTTCTCCACTGCTCCTATACCTTACTCATCATTTACTCCCTATGGTATCACTCCATTGTCCCTACTGATATTTCCCATCAAAATGCACCTCCAATCCTGTCCATCATTCTTTACCTTTCACCTCTACCTCTATTTCTACTCATTACTTACTCTCTTCTCACACCCTTATAACTGCCCCACTTCCTGATCCACTGCTTGTTTCATCTCTTGATTCTTGACGATTTTATTCTGAAACCCCATCACAACTATCTTACCCTTTTCTCGCATATTCTCACCCACCTTTACATAAATGATGAATAACCCTATATATCTTCTCTATAAGAAAGACAGTGAAAAAAAAAACTAGACATTAAAGTCATAGTTGCATGTATGTGAATAAATTGATTGATGAACAAGAAGATGTAATTTATCAAAGATTATTTCTACTAATTGCCATCATCATTTTGACCCATCTTGTCATATCAATACTTTTAGACAGCTGTTGAACAGAATATACAAGCACACCAAATCAAGTTGACATTAAAAAAATTTTTTAATTTGTTATTCATAAACTATGTTACAGCAAAAAAAAATAAAAAAATAATAATAATAGAAGTCATAGCTGAAAAACATGCTTCTGTTTCATCAAAATCAAATAATATGCAGCTAGATTCTACATGATCTGTCATCTTCGTAAATCATTTACAGTCTGATTACATGTTGTACAATTTTGACGATATAGAAACTGATGAATAAGATACAGTAATATATTTTTTCAGCTAGTAACTTAGTATATTTTACAATAACCACATTAAATATACATCCTCATATATAATTACTCAATTTCCTTAGTGATGTAGCATGTACTTATTTTGAATATATGATTGCATTTTTGCTTTCGGTTACTAAATTCAGAATGTTAGCGATTGTTTTTCTTTTTCTCCATTCAGTTCTATTATTGTGCAATTCTGAATCATAGCTGCCCAAATAATGAAAATAATAAAGTTCTATTTCTTTTTTCAGACTCAATCATCTGCATATCTGGAAATCTTCACCTTCGACCAACATTCAACAACATGTTACTGTCATTGTCTGTTGTGTTATCAATGGTCCACTGTGTCCTCACCATAGACCTTACCTACCATGTGGAAGAAGAGAGAAGTCCAGGAACATACGTAGCAGACATTGCTGCTGATTCTAAACTTTTAGACAATGTTAAACCATCTGACCAACATTTGATAACATTCAGTCAATTCAAACGAAAGGTGGCACAGTTATTTAATATCACCAAAACAGGTAAACTGTACACTGCTCAGACACTGGATGCAGAAGATCTCTGTACATTCAACAAAGAATGTTCTAGAATGGTTAAAATTATTATAAAGAAAGTGGAATCATTCACAAAAATATTAAAAGTCAAAATAGTAATAGAAGATATAAATGACCATGAACCGGAGTTTCCTATAAAGAACGTGAATATACAATTTGATGAAGATATTGGTAAAGGTGCTAAAAGATCAATACCAAATGCCATAGATGATGACATAGGTTTTCAAAATTCATTAATACGATATACATTAAAACAAAAAAATGGAGAACCATTCTCTTTGTCAGTGTCTAAAAGAGCTGATGGAATTTCTTCTCTTAAAATAGTTTTAAAAGAATCATTAGACAGAGAAATCAAAGACACATATTTATTACAAGTCATAGCTAAAGATGGAGGTTCACCAGCAAAACAAGGTGTTTTGAATATAAATATTTCTATAATAGATGTTAATGACAACCCACCTGTATTTTCTAAACCTCTGTATAATATATCCATACAAAGTACACATCATAAATCTAAACCCATCATTGTTTTGTCTGTAACTGATGCTGATTCTGGTGAAAATGGTAAAATTACTTTCCATTTCAGTCCAAAGACATCAGATCTAGCAAAAAGCTATTTTCAGTTAAATAAAACCAGTGGAACTATTTTGTTAAGTAAATATTCAAATTTAGACAAAAAGAAAACCTATGAACTATTTATAGAAGCCAGAGATGGAGGCAGCCCTCCTCTCAGTTCCATAGCAACAGTTCTAGTAAATGTCATCAACCAACACAATAATCCCCCTTCTATGGATATAGATTATGTTTCTGCTCTCAATTATAACACAGGTACCATCTCTGAAAACATCAAAGTCGGTAGTTTCATTGCTTATGTGATGGTCACTGACAACGATGTGGGACAAAATGGAGAGGTCAGCTGTGATATCAAACATGATACATTCAAACTGCAGTCAATGGGATCTAAAGAATATAAAATCATTCTAAACAAACCAGTGGACAGAGAAACACAAGGACACTATAACATTCCTGTCTCCTGTCAAGATAAAGGATTACCTCCTCTGAAAAGTGTTAAAACCCTCTCTATCCAAGTGACGGACATCAATGATGTACAACCACAGTTTACCAAAGATACATTCCAATTCCTCACCTATGAAAACAAAGATAAAGACTTCCCTATTGGTTTTGTCAATGCCACTGACCCTGATCTTGGATCTGCTGGACAACTCACATATTCTCTGCTGCGTAAAGAAAAATCCAATCTACCATTTCTCATCACCAGTTATGGCTTCATTTCAGCCACCATGTCATTGGACAGAGAGAAACAAGATGTGTATAAGTTTGAGGTTTTTGTCAAAGATAACGGAAGCCCATCTCTGAATGACACAGCAAATGTTGTTGTTGAGATTCTCGATCAAAATGACAATGCTCCCTATTTTACATATCCTAGTAGTGACCCTTACACCCTGAATGTGCAGTACCATCCGCAGAGTAAGAGTGACATCACAGTTTTGAGAGCCTCTGATGGGGACAGTGGAAACAATGCTTTCCTCAGATATGCAATCGTACAAGGCAATGATAAACAGTTGTTTAGTATGAACTCACACAGTGGTGCTTTATCATTCTCCAGACAAGTTTATCTAAATGATGCTGGAAGTTATGAGCTGGTGTTTGTTGTGAAAGACAGTGGTAGTCCAGTTCAGTCGTCAACAACTAGTGTCACTTTGGTATTGGCTGTTAGTAACGAGACATCACCAATGTCGAAGAGTGGACCTTTACAATCTTCGGGTAGGGTCCATATGACATGGGTTATTATCATTGTATCCTCAGCAGTAATAATATCAGTGGCTATTGTTGTTTCTATAACACTGTGTATTATGAAATGCATTAAACACAGAGATAACACAGCAGCTGCTGCAACAAAGACTACAGCATACCAAGGTAGAGCAGAGATGAAACAATTGTTGTACCAGACTAACACTTCTGTTGCTATGTCAAGGAATCCGGAAGAGATGGTGAAAAGGAATATCTATTCTGAGAGATCCAAGAGTGAATGTTATGCAGAAGGTCAGCTGCGGAACAAATATGAATCTTCAGTTCAGTCAAGAACTTTACCAAAACCTACCCCAGTAAGTGGAAACATTATAATATTTTCTCTCTCTTCACTGTATATGTAAAAAAGGAACAATGAAATCTCTTTGAATATGTTTTCACTTCAATAATACATTCCAATATTAAATTGTTCTCTATCCATGTTGATTGTAACTTCCATTGTTTGGTGTCGCCTCACATTTCTTTATCGTTTGTTTGTCAACAGAAATACTGTCAACCTGTTGTGGTGACATCAAGTGATGATGCTGTGGAAGATAATGCTACTATGGTTTGTAACTATACATCAGATACAATGTCATCTAAGAGAAGTGGTAGACAAGGAGACCTGAAACATTATGAAGAAATACCAGGAGTATCAGGTTAATAAATTCATTGATTATATTTGACTTTGATCTCTTCTCAAATGTAGACTTTTAATTTTCACCAATTTGTAATGTATTTTGAGTAATATATTTGCTATTGTTATACTTGTGGAAACATGGCACATTATCAAGAAGTACTAGGGATATCAGATTAGTAATATTTTTTTATTATGTTGTTTCAGATATAGATAACAGTGATTCATAGTAAATATTATATGGTTAAATAGGCTATTTCTTAGAAATTTGAGAATTGATGTTTATGCATTTTGCAATAAATTCTGTCTTGAAACACCAACTTCCTTTCTGTTAACATACTTCTAAATATATTAATCTGAATGCTTCTCTCTTTGCAAACATTTATAAACTTTTTCTTGTTTTTAATATTGTAAAGTCCTGTTTTGTTTCTAAATTCCAGATCAAAATATTTATAAAAACAATGATAATTCTACATCAAAAGATTCCAGTGAAGAAACACCAGTGAAACATGTCTAATTATATTATTGATATGACATGATCACTGATTCCTACATAAGTATAGGATATAGATCGTCCAGTTTGCATATCAATATATACACCTCTATTATCTTTTCTGTGTTGCACTGTTCATTCCCAAAGGCAGGAGGTTACTATAAATTATCAATATTTCTCAGATAAACATGAATTTCTATCAATGAATAATAGAGTTCATTCTTATTTTTAATGAGGTATTTCAATGTAATAATATTAAGTTACTATAAATTTAAAAACTGAAGTATCATCTCCACATAATTTTATTTCTTGATGTGAAATGTAACAGAAATTTATTAACATCTGTTAATTAAAATGAAAATACAAACTGAAGAAACAGTGTCCTCTGATTTCCAAATTTCCTATTGTAGACATCGACTTCAAAATAATTGTGTAGTTTACAAAATAATGAATTAAAAAATATATCTAGTTATGAATATCTTTTATGTCCTCAAGAAAGTCATGAATATTACACATGCCATGTTCCCCTATATTAAAAGCCTCCTGCTTACTAAAATAAAAACAAAATCAATATTAAAACAAATATTGTCATTGGTCTTCTGTTTAGATCATTCAACCAATCAGATTCTCACCAAAACAAAAAGAAATCACTGACAAAGATAAGGCTTCACATTACTGATGTTATTAAATCAAACAATTATGATTGACTATAGGTTATTGTAGCTATTTAAATATTATGTAAACATTATTTTTAAGGATAAATTCATGCAGGATATTATTAGATGGATCTATTCCCAGAAGCATACAGCTTCAATAACACACACAACCCTATCCTAGCAGCAGACTATCTGCCTGACGTGCTACACTACTCCATCAACATACAGCCATTGTCACACCATTACAGCAGCACGTACAATGGATCTTTCTACAACAATACATCTGTCAATTCTCACTGAATAACCAATGATATAATTATTAATAAGGTAAGTTTCTATTTAATCTTTTATAATCTCATTTTGATATAATAAATCTTAATGAATCCCTGTAGCTATTGTTTTAACATATTTGATATTAACATGAGAACAAAGAGACTGAACAATATTTCATACATATTCCTCAGTAATGTTATCGAAATTGTTTTATCTCAAAATTAATTGAATGATGTTATTTGAAATGTTTAATATTAAGACTTAATCCCATTGAAGCAGTATTACGTTTCTCTATAATATCTGGTACATATATCGATAACTAACAATAGAGAACAGTTTACTTAATAAAGTGTTATAGATGTGTTTGTTTTACTGTAAAAAGATGTAATCTGGATGGTATATGAGAGCTAAATATTAAAGGAATTAATACAAAACATGCAAAAACATTCTAGTTCTTAAATATATCTGGTAGTAGCATTTAAATTGTAGAAGAAATTAGTTAATGGTATGTTAGACATTAGGCTGGACATAGAACCACTAGGAAGAAACAAAAATGGTGTCGTATGTTGCTAAAGTTCAGCAGTTTTAGAAATTGGTGAAATATATAGGATAACATTTAAATATATGTATTTTATGCATTTTCTCCTATGCTCAAACATTTTTATTTATTTATAAGGACAATAAAAGTAAACAAAATTTAAAATTCAAGATACTCCAACAAAATGTTTATCTTTACTATTATCATTATTCAATTTTATGAAATATTAAAAGATTTAATATTATAAGAACATTATTTTCATTTCATCAGGATACCATGTGTACCTACTCTAAAACTAGTGCATTCATCGTCATCATCATTGTCTTCTTCACCATGATCCATGTTTTGAGATAACAAATATTATTTCTATCATAGGCTATTGTATTGCAGGTGAAAGATGTTGCATATCAGTCAAATCTAGAAGTATAATGCATTTCAGAATTATATTTTCATTTTCCCTTTTTGCATTATCTTTTTTAATGGGTCTCTACTCTTAACAGGAAGATAATATGTGTATGTGTCAGTAAATGATAGGATGTGTGTGTGTGTTGTGTTGAACAGTAATATAAGGTGTTACTCACAGACAAAACATTGACGTAATAGCAATGTACTTCCAACCAATGTTCATCTATTATTAGAAACCCACAATTGAGTTTGGATTTGGAGTCTACTGTATTAACACATCTAAGACTGGTAGTCTATTATATTGACCTCAGTACTTGACTGGTATTTTATTTTATCGACCCCAAAAGGATGAAAGGTACAGTTGGCTTTGAACTCAATGTAAAGAGCCAGAACAAATACCACAAGGCACATGCCAATGAATCTGCCAATCCACCATGCTACTCTGAATGTTATTTTACTAGCTTTAGATGCTATTTACATTTGTCTTTCTTTAATATTCTTAATTTTATGTATGTTCCTACAAAGCTTTTAAATGTTCCAATTTTAGAACATGTACTGCCGAAGCTAGTACACCAAGCTTTTAAATGGACAATAGAATAATTACAGGCTCTATGAAAAACACAAAAAAACTTCAAATTCATAAGAGATATAGCAATAAAGGCTCACAAATACCTATGTGTTCAACTGTAACATTATTCAATACAAATTCAATTTATATGGTACTTTTTAAGATCATTAAGGGCGGGAGTGGGGGCGATCCACACCAGGTGGCACTTTTGGGTCTGCTTTAGGCAGTGTGTTTTTTGTGGGGTCCGTGGGGGGGGGGGGGGGGCGCAGCAAATGGAAGGGCTGCCCCGGGTGACACACACTCTAGCTATGCTAGTGAGTAAGACCCTTCTAAAGTATCACCACATTCGGTCCAATGTTGTTCGTATATTTGCTTCCTTTTCACACTGTTTTGGATCAAAAGGAATTGATACAAAGGTAGACGATCACGTTTAAATGCTAAAAATGATAGAATATTTTTAAAATTGTACCAGAATAATAAGTTATTGTTACACAGAGAATTTTGTTGAATTTATATGAGAGTATCATATTGTTTCTTGAGACTAGAAATTTGATTGATCGCTGCCAACATTTAGAATAAAATATTATAAATTTTTAAGAAATGTAATTAATTTGCATCTTCAGGGAGTTAATTTAACACTTGACAATTGCAAAAATCTTGTTACATTTTTTTCTTGAAAACTTGATCTTTTCCATCATAATCTTTTAAAAGAAGAATTTCATTAGTTTTAAGAACTCTTATCAAATGAAGATGTCTACAGTGGCAGGAGAAATTGAAACATTCAGTTGTAACCCCAGTAAACTTAGAATGAATATAGAAAAATGATTTAGTGGTATTTTGAAACCATGACTGTATGGTGAATGCTTTTTCTGAAAATTCTGCTGAGGTTGGTGTGACATGTCAAGAAGAACCATTAAAACCAAGATTTGTTAAATCAAGATATCTCTTACCTTTTACTTGTTTCAGCCAACAACAGCAAAGGAAGAAAACACTCCAAATGAGAGTCCATTTCTCGAATACATCTACAATATCCCAAAATACTAATCCAACAAAATCTTCTAAACAAGATCTCTCCTACTACTGAAACCCAACAAACATGAAAGCACATACATATAAGTATAGCAGCAGCAGGACATGTAGTTCAGAGGAGCTGCTACATGTTGCATTTCATGTTACTTCTAAAGAGGGTATCCACTTTTACCCCAGCTACTATCCTTGTGCCCTCACCTTCATGATCACAAAGTGGATAGAAACAGTCCTAAAACTAACTTGTGTCTTTCCCTCTTTTCAATGATCCTTAATATTGTCCTCATAGAGCCTGATCTACTTCTGTATCATACATCAGTCTCTTGTCCCAGAGAATTTCAGCAGAGGCAAAGTTATCTTTGACATTAGAAAAGTCTTCAACTTGTTTTACAAGATTACCCTCTGATGGGTTCCATATATTGCTCAGCACTTTCTGCAAGACCAATCCGTTGTAGTTTATATTCAAAGAGCCCTCTTTCACCTCAACTCTGTCAACTTTGATGTCCTCCAATGTTTGGTAATATTTTTCACATTTTTCTGTCTGTTTAATATTACTTTTAGCAGCACACATTGCTTAACCTTCGACAAAGAGGTTTCAGGCATAAGCAATATATACACTTCATGCAAGATATGCCCTCTCCATTTACAAACTTCTTAAAAATGTTTATCTCTTACTACACAAACACTGTAGACCTCCATCTAAAAATGCCCACACAACGACTGACAATAATCCATTCACAAATACACTACAGCTGCTCACTTTTTTTTTCCAATCCTCAACAAGGCTCTGGATCTTTTAAGTGCAAATCATAGTTATTTCATCAAACCTCTCCTCACTGTTCTATTGTATGCCACCTCTACAGCAACACAAGAAGCACATATCCTAGGGTTAATTAGAATTTCCTTTCCAGATCTTAAAACTGTGCTGTAAGTATATTTAGTTTCTTCCAAAATAAGTTGACCAGGAAATGTTATAAAAATTATTGCTCATAATGCCAAAGCTTTTAAAAAATTAATATATCATTCTGTTTTAGGTTCATTCCTGAGCACATCTGAAAATCTTTAAGCAGTTCCAACATTCAGCAGCAATATGTTATTGTCATTGTCCATTGTATTATCAATGGTCCACTGTGTATTGACCATAGACCTTACCTACCATGTGGAAGAAGAGAGAAGTCCAGGAACATATGTAGCAGACATTGCTGCTGATTCTAAACTTTTAGACAATGTTAAACCATCTGACCAACATTTGATAACATTCAGTCAATTCAAACGAAAAGTGGCACAGTTATTTAATATCACCAAAACAGGTAAACTGTACACTGCTCAGACACTGGATGCAGAAGATCTCTGTACATTCAACAAAGAATGTTCTAGAATTGTGAAAATTATTATAAAGAAAGTGGACAGTTTCACAAAAATATTAAAAGTCAAAATAGTAATAGAAGATATCAATGACCATGAACCTGAGTTTCTTAAGAATAATGTGAACATACAGTTTAGTGAAGATGATCGGAAAAATGCAAAAAGATCAATACCAAATGCCATAGACAAAGATGTTGGATTTCAAAATTCCTTAATACAATATAAATTAAAATCAAAGAATGTAGAACCATTCTCTCTATCAGTGTCTAAAAGAGCTGATGGAATTTCTTCTCTTAACATAGTTTTAAAAGAAACATTAGACAGAGAAATCAAAGACACATATTTATTACAAGTCATAGCTAAAGATGGAGGTTCACCAGCAAAACAAGGTGTTTTGAATATAAATATTTCTATAATAGATGTTAATGACAACCCACCAGAGTTTTCTAAACCTTTATATAATATATCCATACAAAGTACACATCACAAGTCTAAACCCATCGTTGTTTTATCTGTAACAGATGCTGATTCTGGTGAAAATGGTAAAATTACTTTCCATTTCAGCCCAAAGACATCAGATATAGCAAAAAGCTATTTTCAGTTAAATGAAACAAGTGGAACTATTTTGTTAAGTAAATATTCAAGTCTGGGTAAAAAAAAAACCTATGAATTATTTATAGAAGCCAGAGACGGGGGTAGTCCTCCAATCAGTTCTATAGCAACTGTTTTGGTAAATATTATCAACCAACACAATAATCCCCCTTCTATGGATATAGATTATGTTTCTGCTCTCAATTATAACACAGGTACCATCTCTGAAAACATCAAAGTCGGTAGTTTCATTGCTTATGTGATGGTCACCGACAACGATGTGGGACAAAATGGAGAGGTCAGCTGTGATATCAAACATGATACATTCAAACTACAGTCAATGGGATCTAAAGAATATAAAATCCTTCTAAACAAACCAGTGGACAGAGAAACACAAGGACACTATAACATTCCTGTCTCCTGTCAAGATAAAGGATTACCTCCTCTGAAAAGTGTTAAAACCCTCTCTATCCAAGTGACGGACATCAATGATGTACAACCACAGTTTACCAAAGATACATTCCAATTCCTCACCTATGAAAACAAAGATAAAGACTTCCCTATTGGTTTTGTCAATGCCACTGACCCTGATCTTGGATCTGCTGGACAACTCACATATTCTCTGCTGCGTAAAGAAAAATCCAATCTACCATTTCTCATCACCAGTTATGGCTTCATTTCAGCCACCATGTCATTGGACAGAGAGAAACAAGATGTGTATAAGTTTGAGGTTTTTGTCAAAGATAACGGAAGCCCATCTCTGAATGACACAGCAAATGTTGTTGTTGAGATTCTCGATCAAAATGACAATGCTCCCTATTTTACATACCCTAGTAGTGACCCTTACACCCTGAATGTGCAGTACCATCCGCAGAGTAAGAGTGACATCACAGTTTTGAGAGCATCCGATGGGGACAGTGGAAACAATGCTTTCCTCAGATATGCAATCGTACAAGGCAATGATAAACAGTTGTTTAGTATGAACTCACACAGTGGTGCTTTATCATTCTCCAGACAAGTTTATCTAAATGATGCTGGAAGTTATGAGCTGGTGTTTGTTGTGAAGGACAGTGGTAGTCCAGTTCAGTCGTCAACCACTAGTGTCACTTTGGTATTGGCTGTTAGTAACGAGACATCACCAATGTCGAAGAGTGGACCTTTACAATCTTCGGGTAGGGTCCATATGACATGGGTTATTATCATTGTATCCTCAGCAGTAATAATATCAGTGGCTATTGTTGTTTCTATAACACTGTGTATTATGAAATGCATTAAACACAGAGATAACACAGCAGCTGCTGCAACAAAGACTACAGCATACCAAGGTAGAGCAGAGATGAAACAATTGTTGTACCAGACTAACACTTCTGTTGCTATGTCAAGGAATGCAGAAGAGATGGTGAAAAGGAATATCTATTCTGAGAGATCCAAGAGTGAATGTTATGCAGAAGGTCAGCTACGGAACAAATATGAATCTTCAGTTCAGTCAAGAACTTTACCAAAACCTACCCCAGTAAGTGGAAACATTATAATATTTTCTCTCTCTTCACTGTATATGTAAAAAAGGAACAATGAAATCTCTTTGAATATATTTTAACTTCAATAATACATTCCAATATTAAATTGTTCTCTTTCCATGTTGATTCTAACTTCCATTGTTTGGTGTCTCCTCACATTTCTTTATCATTTGTTTGTCCACAGAAATACTGTCAACCTGTTGTGGTGACATCAAGTGATGATGCTGTGGAAGATAATGCTACTATGGTTTGTAACTATACATCAGATACAATGTCATCTAAGAGAAGTGGTAGACAAGGAGACTTGAAGCATTACGAAGAAATACCAGGAGTTTCAGGTTAATAAATTCATTGACAATATTTCAGTTTGATCCCTTCTTAAATGTGAACTTTTCATTTTAACAAATTTGTAATTTATTTTGAGTAATATATTTATTATTGTTATACTAGCAGATGCTTATTTTATTATTATTTTATTGCCAATTAAACACACGCACTACTTATTCAATGTTTAGTTTTTATTTGTATTACTTTTAGTTTCTATGTTTGTCAAAGTTCTTTGAAGTAAGCAGGACAGTAGGAGACACATGACACAGATTGTCACTGATGGAGTCATACAATGTGTATAAACTCAAAATAAAATGAATAAAAACTAGTGAAGATTGAATAGACAGTGTTTGTGTCTAGTTGGCAAAGAAAAGTATAACAATATCCTTTTCAACACATGTGTTCACATGAAGAATCTTGCAAAAATAAATATAGAAATGTAATATATTTACTATTTTATTCATTTTTCTTTTCTTCTAAAAGCTTGAGAATACTTTTATTTTTCAATTTTGTTTGTTCTAAGATTTTATATACTTTTTTACATATTTTGTTTCCGTATGATACGAAAATCTTTTGTAAATCTTTATATTTTGTATCTAAATTCCAGATCAAAATATATACAAAAACAATGATGCATCTACATCAAAAGACTGTAGTGAAGAAACACCTGTGAAACACGTGTAATTAATTATATTAGTGAAGTGACAAAACTACTCTATATGAACATAAGTGGCATAGAGTGTTTAGTACATAACCAACATTTTAATGCACACAAGCACACATTCATATATAAAATGCCTTTACTATGTATACTGTATAGCAGCAATATATATATGTGTGTGTGTGTGTTTGTCTGTGTATATATATGTATGTATGTATTTGTATGTGTATATATATATAT
Source organism: Octopus bimaculoides (assembly GCF_046866305.1). NCBI lineage: Eukaryota > Metazoa > Mollusca > Cephalopoda > Octopoda > Octopodidae > Octopus > Octopus bimaculoides. Next base: position 2,517,554 of record NC_142941.1, read on the forward strand.
GTATGTGTATATATATATATATGTATGTATATATATATATATATATATATCTATATATGTATGTATGTATATATATGTATGTATGTATGTATGTATGTATATATATATATATATATATATATATATATATATGTGTGTGTGTGTGTGTGTGTATATATATATATACATATATGTATATGTGTATATATACATGTGTGTGTGTCTTTGTATAAAGGCAGCAATGCTAATGAAATAACAAATGGTGTTTGATCTTAGAGTAATGGAAATATATCCTTATTGAAAAATGAATAAGTATAAATTTTACTGAAATTTTTACCCCAATATTTTATTTCTAAGGAAAATTTTCATAATTATCAATATTTTGTGTCCATGAGAAAGGCATGAATATCACAACTTCTTTTTATCTGCAATAAATATGTTACCTTCTAATTAGTCTAAAGCAATCAATATTAAAGAAAAAAATTTATCATTGGTCTTCTGTTTAGGTCCTGCAGCCAATCAGATTCTCATAGAAAGAATTCACTAACAATGAAATTTACTCACACTATCGATGTTATTAAACCAAACAATTATGTTAAGTATACAGTATTGTAGATATATAAATACATATCTCTATATATGTAATTAGCAATCATCTCTAAAAGTGTATATATATATATATACACACACACACAAAGTATCATTAGATGGATCTATTCCCACAAAACATACAACTTCAGTGACACATGCAACCCTTTCCTAGCAGCAGACTATCTGCCTGACGTGCTACACTACTCCATCAACATACAGCCATTGTCACACCATTACAGCAGCACGTACAATGGATCTTTCTACAACACTACATCTTTCTATTCTCACTGAATAACCAACGATATAATTATTAATAAGGTAAGTTTCTATTTAATTTTTTATAATCTAATTTTAATTTATTATCACTTACCAAATCTGTGAGATAGTGTTTTGATATATTTAATATTAACAAAAGAACAAAGAGATTGAACAATAATCACCCACATTTTTCAGTAATGTAGTCCATATCTATTTAAAATTAATTGGATGGTGTTGCATATATTTAATATTTAAATTTTATTCAGTTATAACTATTTTATCTGTGTCTGTATAATATTTGTTACATATATTAATTCGTAACAATAGAAAATAGCCTATGCAATGTTTTAGTTTGCGTTTTTCTTTTTTTGTAACTAAGATGTAATATTGTATCTTCATATTAGATGGTGTATAAAAAGTTATGTTAGATATTGCATATAAAATATATAGAATTCTACTACAATGTCCTTAAATTTCATTATAGGAGGAAAAATTGTTAGCAATGACGGGACAGTAGTCTGCTTTAGGTTGGGACTAAGAATAGTAGCAGACATGTTAGTATTTGCAGTTGTCAGGAAGTGGTTACAAATGATATGTTGTATATAAGAATTATTTATTTATATACAGTTATATACTTGCTATTTTCAAGCTGAGAAAATATCTAGAAAATATTTTGATCCTCCATTAGAAAGAGAAATATTTGTTTATTTTAGAACATATATGAAATGGTTTTGAGGTAAATTTAATTGTGTATCTGAAATGAATCATATTGCTATTATTTTATTTGGCTAGATGCATCCTCAAAAATTATATGAAATTTTCTTCCTAGATCAATATCGTATATAAAAGCATTCATTGAAATAGTAATATATTGTGAATGAATAATGAGAGTTATTAGAAGATAATTATGAAATATATGAGACCTCTTCATTCTTTTATATGGAGCAGAGTGATGTCTATATGTATGGTTTTACATATTTATATATGCATATGTCTTTTAATTTTATATATGCCACAAGTATAAAATCAACGAATGATTTCCAAATTGTTTCTACCTTAAAATAAAGTGACAAATTGGCTGAGTCAGAGTATCAGACATAATTCCTTATGGGTTTTGCTCCAGTTCTAGGTTCAAATCTCACTGTGATCAACTTTACCTTACATCCTTCTGGGGTTGATCAATCAGTCAAGTGCTCTCAGAATCAGTTACATTGTGCTGTGAGAAGAGCTATAGGAAACCATTCACAGAGTCTCTTTCCTCAGAAATGGAGAAGAATTGAGTGAGTAAGCTAGCATTCTCTTCTCATAGAAAAATTAAAATACAGCTGGAACCTTCCAAGAAGGGCAGATGCACAGTACTGTACAGAATAGAAATAAGGAAATTAAATAAACAAATAAAAAACCTTGAAATAATGTTTCTTATTGTAGAATAAGTATCTCTATTTTAATGCAAGTTATATAGAGAAATTTTACCTAAAGTTAATGAAAACTGTGTGTATTTATCATTAAGTGTTTAAAGATGTACAACTGCTTCTTGCATGAATGTAAATAGGTTGTCTGTTTGTGTGTTTGTTTGTTTTTTTAATAGAATAGAATATTTTGTTATTGGATAAGAATAGTCAATTTGATAAGATCCGTTGCATATAGGTCGCTAATCACTTAACATCATAATCCAACCTGGTTTAAAACCGAGCACATTCTGTCATCTTAGATGTGAATTTATGGTATGCCATGTGCCTATCAGGGCCGTTTGTATCCAAAGTATCATTCAGTATGGCAGGCTGGAAAATAACCAATATAGAGACATATATAAAGTATTTAGTTAGTGATGGTTAGCTGTAGTTTTTTTAAGATTCATTGTAAATTCTAGAATCCTTACCTAGACATTGCACAAAAGCACCTTTTATTGTGTGTATGTGTGTATGGTTTGTAGTTGTTGTGTCAGGTGACAGCAGGAGAAAGCATTTTGAGAACCTACAAGATTGCTGCTCGTGTTCAGTTACGTTGTAGATTGCTGGACATATTGCCAAAATTGTAGGGATACAATGTATAATTTTGTTCTTATGTCACCCAATTATCTGTTACAAAGTAGAATACGGCTATCAAAGGTGCACGGGGAATTAACAGTTCAACATAACATGTATCATATAATTTTTTAGAATTTTATTCCAGTTTATTGTATTTATTTTGTCAACCTTTTTAAGCCAAAAAAGATTCCATCTAAAATCTATAGCACATTAGGCAACCTGCAAACTATACTGTATGTTGGTTATTAGGTTGTTTATTCATGTTACATGATTCTCTCTTAGCTCTTCCAGTGCTGTCAGCACAATGCACAGTGAGCCCTCTCCCAAAAAACCTGATTGCTTACTTTCCTCTTAACTCTACTCAGGCTGACTCCCATTGCTATCATGTTGTCCTGGAACCATGTCTTCCTTTATCTTACACTCAGTGTTTTCCCTCCTTCTGGCATGGTAGTATGTTACTTGTGTAATAACTGAAGCACATGGCCAGTAAACCATATCTGCTACTTAGTCACCACTTCCCATGCCAGCTCTTCTCATCACCTCTTTGTTTCTCACTCTGCCCCTGTAACACATGCCCAGGATTGAATGTAGGTAACATCAATGAAACATGTCCAACACTTGAGAGATCTTTGCTGTCTTCTTCCAGGTTTCACAGACACAGATACTGCTAATGTAACAATATATGAATATAGTTGCAGCTTTATCTATCTGATGCCTAATGTCCCAAACTGCTTATATCTTTTCATTTGATTATTTACAAACTTAATTTTCTGTTTTAGGTTTAGTCTTCATCATATGTGAACAATCTTCAATAACCATTGTTATACAACAATATGTTATTGCCATTGACAATTGTATTGTCAGTGGTCCACTGTGTCCTCACCATAGACCTTACCTACCATGTGGAAGAAGAGAGAAGTCCAGGAACATATGTAGCAGACATTGCTGCGGATTCTAAACTTTTAGACAATGTTAAACCATCTGACCAACATTTGATAACATTCAGTCAATTCAAACGAAAGGTGGCACAGTTATTTAATATCACCAAAACAGGTAAACTGTACACTGCTCAGACACTGGATGCAGAAGATCTCTGTACATTCAACAAAGAATGTTCTAGAACTGTGAAAGTTATTATAAAGAAAGTGGATAGTTTCACAAAAATATTAAAAGTCAAAATAGTGATTGAAGACATTAACGACCATGAACCTGAGTTTCCTGAAAAACAAATAATTTTACAATTTAGGGAAGGAGATCGAGAAGGTATGAAGAAGTCAGTTCCAAATGCCATAGACAAAGATATCAGTTACCAAAATTCTTTCATTGAATATAAACTTAAAAAGTCTGATGATTCATTTTCTTTGTCAGTTTCTAAAAGAGCTGATGGCATTTCATCATTAAAGATTGTTTTAAAAGATAAATTAGACAGAGAGATAAAAGAAAAGTATAACTTAGAAGTTATTGCTAAAGATGGAGGTTCTCCATCTAAACAGAGTGTGTTAAATGTTGTGATTGTTGTTGAAGATGAGAATGATAATCCACCTGTATTTTCAAAACCACTTTATAATATTTCCATCAGAACCACACATGACAAGACAAAGCCTATTCTTACTTTGTCAGTAACAGACAAAGATATTGGATCCAACAGTAAAATTACTTTCCATTTCAGCCCAAAAACTTCTGATTTAGCAAAGAAATATTTCGAATTGGATGAAAAGACTGGCAAAGTATTTTTATCTAGAATTTCTAGTTTGAATGAAAAAACATCTTTTGAATTATTTATAGAGGCCAGGGATGGAGGTAACCCACCTCTCAGTTCTATAGCAACTGTTTTAGTAAATGTTATCAACCAACACAACAATCCTCCGTCTATTGATATTGATTATGTTAATGCAATCAATGACAACACAGGTACGATTTCTGAAAAGATCAAAGTCGGTAGTTTCATTGCTTATGTGATGGTCACTGACAATGATGTGGGACAAAATGGAGAGGTCAGCTGTGATATCAAACATGATACATTCAAACTACAGTCAATGGGATCTAAAGAATATAAAATCATTCTAAACAAACCAGTGGACAGAGAAACACAAGGACACTATAACATTCCTGTCTCGTGTCAAGATAAAGGATTACCTCCTCTGAAAAGTGTTAAAACCCTCTCTATCCAAGTGACGGACATCAATGATGTACAACCACAGTTTACCAAAGATACATTCCAATTCCTCACCTATGAAAACAAAGATAAAGACTTCCCTATTGGTTTTGTCAATGCCACTGACCCTGATCTTGGATCTGCTGGACAACTCACATATTCTCTGCTGCGTAAAGAAAAATCCAATCTACCATTTCTCATCACCAGTTATGGCTTCATTTCAGCCACCATGTCATTGGACAGAGAGAAACAAGATGTGTATAAGTTTGAGGTTTTTGTCAAAGATAACGGAAGCCCATCTCTGAATGACACAGCAAATGTTGTTGTTGAGATTCTAGATCAAAATGACAATGCTCCCTATTTTACATACCCTAGTAGTGACCCTTACACCCTGAATGTGCAGTACCATCCGCAGAGTAAGAGTGACATCACAGTTTTGAGAGCCTCTGATGGGGACAGTGGAAACAATGCTTTCCTCAGATATGCAATCGTACAAGGCAATGATAAACAGTTGTTTAGTATGAACTCACACAGTGGTGCTTTATCATTCTCCAGCCAAGTTTATCTAAATGATGCTGGAAGTTATGAGCTGGTGTTTGTTGTGAAAGACAGTGGTAGTCCAGTTCAGTCGTCAACCACTAGTGTCACTTTGGTATTGGCTGTTAGTAACGAGACATCACCAATGTCGAAGAGTGGACCTTTACAATCTTCGGGTAGGGTCCATATGACATGGGTTATTATCATTGTATCCTCAGCAGTAATAATATCAGTGGCTATTGTTGTTTCTATAACACTGTGTATTATGAAATGCATTAAACACAGAGATAACACAGCAGCTGCTGCAACAAAGACTACAGCATACCAAGGTAGAGCAGAGATGAAACAATTGTTGTACCAGACTAACACTTCTGTTGCTATGTCAAGGAATCCAGAAGAGATGGTGAAAAGGAATATCTATTCTGAGAGATCCAAGAGTGAATGTTATGCAGAAGGTCAGCTACGGAACAAATATGAATCTTCAGTTCAGTCAAGAACTTTACCAAAACCTACCCCAGTAAGTGGAAACATTATAATATTTTCTCTCTCTTCACTGTATATGTAAAAAAGGAACAATGAAATCTCTTTGAATATGTTTTAACTTCAATGATACATTCCACTATTAAATTGTTCTCTGTCCATGTTGATTGTAACTTCCATTGTTTGGTGTCTCCTCACATTTCTTTATCGTTTGTTTGTCAACAGAAATACTGTCAACCTGTTGTGGTGACATCAAGTGATGATGCTGTGGAAGATAATGCTACTATGGTTTGTAACTATACATCAGATACAATGTCATCTAAGAGAAGTGGTAGACAAGGAGACCTGAAACATTATGAAGAAATACCAGGAATATCAGGTTAGTAACGACAATGTCTATATGTTACTTTTTTATTATCCCAAGTGTGGACATTTACTAACTAATCTTAACTCTATACCATTCAATAGATGATGATTACATTTGTATTTATGCTTCTCAGAGATTATTCTGTTAATATTTTTCCTTTCCTTGCTTCTACAATACTGATTTGCTGTTTGGTTTGTTTTGTTTTTATACTGGTTGTTAACATTTTAAAACATTTTTGCGTGCTTTCATCCTGCATTATATATTTTGTGACGTGTAGTTTTCTTTACCTAACTTATTCCTCTTGAATCTAATTACAGACATTTAAAGCTAATTTATGCCCCTTTTTCCTGTAGCATATATTGCATGTCAATGCTACTTAGGTTGTATCTTTAGTCACATAATTCCAAATCACTTCTTTGTTTATATTTTACAAGAGCACGGTTAATATATTATATTTAGCTTATTACATATTTATCGTAGATGTACAGCTTCCCTTTTATTACACACATCTGGTTATAGTTCTTCTTTATCAGAGATTATTGTTTCAAAAATCTTTTACAGAAATTATTGATCACACTATCATTTTCATAACATCCAGTTCTGTGTGTGTCAAACATTTTGTACAATTAATGATATAATTTTCAGAGACAATTTATTAAGTCCATAGAACTTCAGTACAAGAATGTGTATATTCCTAGTTATACTGATATAATTGATATTTTGTTTCTGTTGTATTATCAGAGATTTCATTATAAATTTTACGTATCAATACTGAAATTCCAGCTTACTCCATTTTTCTATTTCTTTGATAAAGTTTGGTCTTCTCTTGACCCTAAGAAGTATTTTAAATTTATCCATTACTTAGATAAATTGTTTTACTCAAAACCACTTTCCCTATCACAATACTTTCTGTCTTTATGTTCTGAGTTCAAATTCTGCTGAGGTCGACTTTGCCTTTCATCCTTTTGTGCTCAATAAATTAAGCACCAGTTGCATACTGGAGTCGATCTAATCGTCTGGCCCCCTCCTCAAAAATTTCAGGCCTTGTGCCTAAAGCAGAAAAGAATACTTTCTGCAGTTCTTCAACATCAATAAATGCTTGTATAACTAATACATTTTTCTCTTCTCAGTTGTGTTGAATTAATATGAAAATCTATTTTGTTTCTAAATTCCAGATCAAAATATTTATAAAAATAACGGTACATCTACTTCAAAAGATTTCAGTGAAGAAACACCTGTGAAACATGTATGATAATACTGAAGTAGCATAACTACATTTGTTCCATACACATGATCAACATACACATTCCTTCTTATCTATAATATATAGCATTAGTTATTCCCCAACGATAGCAGTTTCTGAAAAGCTTTAATGTATCTACAAATGACCATGAATTTCTCTACTGACAGAGATTCAACCAGTTCCAGATAAGTTTTCCTGCAACAATATTTTTAAGTTACTAAAATTGAAAAAAAACTGAAATATGATCAACACTTAATAAAAAGAAACCTAATTTAGCTCTGACATGTAACGTCTAAATTTATATAATGGAGTTGCACAAAGAATATTGTCCTAGGATATCTAAATTACAAATCTAAGAAGGAATTTTAATGAAAATATTTATTATCACCCCCATTTTCTTTATAATTTCCAAAAAAATACTTCTGAAAGTAAGACTAGATATTAATATTGTCACTGTTCTTGAAAAACACTGACAATCGTTTACTATAAATGTAAAATATACAGCTGAGTGAAAAGAAATCAGCACTAAAGAAAATTCTCATTGGTCTTTTATTGAAGTCATTCAACCAATCAGATTCTCACTAAAACATAAAATGAAGTCACTAAGAAAGCTAAGCATTTGCGTTACTGATGTTATTAAAGCAAACAGTTATGTTTAACTATAAAATATTGTTGCTGTTTAAATATAAATCTGTATATATCTAAATATTTATTAATAATCATATTTAAGGATAAATGCATACAAAATAATATTTGATAGATGTACTCCCACAAAGCATACAACTTCAATGACACATGCAGCCCTCTCCTAGCAGCAGACTATCTGCCTGACGTGCTACACTACTCCATCAACATACAGCCATTGTCACACCATTACAGCAGCACGTACAATGGATCTTTCTACAACAATACATCTGTCAATTCTCACTGACTAACCAATGATATAATTATTAAAAAGGTAAGTTTCTATTTAATCTTTTATGATATCATTTTATGTTATAAATCTCTCTTAATCTGCAATATATTGTATAAATATATTTAATAGTAATAAGAGAACAAAGACATTGAAGAATAATTTATCCTTATTTTTCATATTGTTTTAATTAAAATTAAATAGATTATCTTGATTAAAGAGCTTAATATTTAGACTTTATCCATTAAAACAAGACTATTTGTATCAATTTGTTATGCGTATTGATCAGTAATCAGAGACGACACTCAACAATACAGTGTTATCATGTGTATTTGTTTTTGATTTAACTAAGATGTAATATCTTACCACAATAGCAGATGGCATGTGGAAGATATCTTTACATGTTTGTATTCAATATATGAAAGAAGATTATGTCTAAATCCTTTTATGATGTGAAGATTTTTAACAGTAATGAAGTGATGGTGTGTTTTATATTTTGCTTAGAGTTACTAGCAGCAGACATATTAGAATCCCTTCTTAACTGTTAAGAATGGAGATGGTAGCATATATTGTTATGGTCCAGCACTAATTTAAATTGATGAAACTCTAAATATATGTATTTTATCTTACTCCTGCTATGATAATAAATCAAATAGTAGTTCATTGAAAATCTCATCTCAAAAAAGTCTAAATCATATTATTTTATTTAAAATTAATTGGATTATGTTGATAAAAATGTTTAATATTTAAACTTTATCCATTAAAACAATATTACTAAAACAGAACCTAAATTATAAATCTTGCCTACTCTTTTATTCTGTTATTTCCTGAGCAATAAAATTTCCATCAGTTAATTTTATTTAAAAATTCTTATAACATTTATTACTAATTATGGTGAGAATATTTAATACTTCTTCCATCAAAGATTAGTTATTTCAGGAGGAATAGATTATGTATTATTTAGGATATGCTTTAGAATTCTAGTCAACTATTTTTTAGAATTCTACTTGACTAGTTTTTAACTTATTTATTTCATCATAAATCTTTTCTTACTTTATGGTAATGTTCTTGTCATATTTCCAACTTCAATGAAAAAAAAAAGAAATAATTGAATACAAGTTCAACTTCTATTAGAATTGCTTAATTCTTTTCTGTCAGTTGTATGATTCGCAAATGAACTAATACACTAGTTACTTCTATTTACTTCAATAATTCAGTGGCTATTTCAAGCTGTCAGTTTTGCCTGCTTGACATGTCGCCTTTATCAAAGAAATTACATATTTGATTACTGGAAAAGGTATATTACCAAATAAACTGAAGTAGATTTCACTAAGATATATTTGCTATAAAACACTATTAATTATTCCTATGAAGATTATTTGTTTTAGTGGTGTTGTTAATCTAGGTTTCATAGAAAAGTATAGATCTTTGTTTTTGTTGACTTATGTCAGCTATGATTGATAAATGAATACACGTTTATGTTTTTTAGACAATTGTTTATATTGGCACAAATGATTTCCGATGAAATTAAGAAAAGCATGTAGTGCATGAATCAAAAAGAAATACCCACCAATATTTACTTGTGATCGTATCTGATATGTTTTGTTGTATCTTCAGCCACACTTTTTTTTTTTTCAATTTATAAATTATCATGAAATTGGTACACAAAAAGCACCATCCAATCATGATCGATGCCGGCTCCTCTGGCCCCTGTGCCAGTGACACATAAAAAGCACCCACTAAACTCTCAGAGTGGTTGGCATTTGGAAGGGCATCCAGCTGTAGAAACACTGCCAGATCAGATTGGGACCTTGTGTAGCCTCCTGGCTTCCCAGACCCCAGTCGAACCGTTCAACCCATGCCAGCATGGAAAACGAACATTAAACGATGATGATGATTTTACAACAAATCTTATATGAAATAATATTTTGATTTATTCTAAAAACTTGAATTCAAAAAGTAAGTTTAAGTAAGTTTAATTGGATGTTATAACATTCATGCATTCATTATATTTCGTGTGAGTATCAACTGAGAAGAAAATCTAGTTTTATGATGATCATCCCTTAACAAGATAATATGCAAAGTCTAGGAAAATTAGTAGCTTACGAGATAAATTATCACAAGAAAAGATCATGTAGTCTACAACCTGTAAACTACATTTGTGATTGTTGATATGTGGAGGTTGATAGACTCTTACTAATGTTGTTGAATGAAGACATCCCTAAAATTAATTAATGCTTTATATTAAGATATTTTTTACCAATGCAATAAAATGAAACAATATTTTCTAGAAATTATAAATATAACCAAAGCACTTCTAGTTCAATATCAGTTATTGGAGTGACCAATTTCAATTAGAACCAAAGAGAATTTGAACAGAAATGGAAGGTGGTTTGAGAGAACCAGAACCACTGTCAGGAACTGTAATGTTTCACTCTCTGATAGGATCTCTCCTGTCAACCACAGTTTTTCTATTCTCACCTGTATTGCCACCAAACATCTATTTCTGTCTTCATCCTACTACCTGCACTTACACCTCTTCGATACTCCCCAGCCTTTCTTTCTCTCACTGCTCTCACCCACTTCTCCTTTTACTGTCCTGTCACCACAGCTTCAATACCTCTTCAACACACCCTCACATCTCTCACTCTCTCTCTCACACACACATACACATTCATGCCTACCGTCCACAACTTCTTCAATTATTCTTTCCAAATATCTTGTCATCCTTGTCCATTTCTCCTTTGTTATCCTCTCTCCTTCACACTTCCCTTCCATACTTGCCCTTCTAATGTAGAATTCTTCTTGACCCCCCCCTCTACACAACCTACTTTATCACCTTTCCACTTTGTCTCTCTTTGTCACTGACCCCTGACACTAATCCTATTTGACCTTTCCCATTCCACACTTCCTCTCCTTGCAGTGTCTACTTTGTCTGGCAGAATTGCTCTCTCAAGTGGTGCTAAGTACCATTTATACAACCAGTTATGTGCAGGTTCTTTTTTGTCTACACTGTTGCACATTTTATCCCATTGTCATCCATGCAGCCATCACTTCAAACTAGGAACTGCCATAACCACTCTAACCATACAGCAACCATTTTGTTTTACCACTTACTGAAAATTTTAATCACTCAAAGCCTTGGTCTTCCTCTCACATGCGTCTAGCATACCCATGAAGAAGCATTTTCTACTTTGCTTTTCAGCTTATGACTCACTGCTTTGAAGCCTTTCTAAGTGCGGTGCCAACCCAGTAGTACATAGTAGGTCCAGTTACAACAAAAATAGATAAATTGTACTTTGTCCCAAAACAACCATCTCCCTTCTTACAGCTACACCAAATAACATCATAAACTATATTCAATAGACTAAAATACAAAGAATTACATTTATGAAAATGTAAGAACACTCACAGCCACCATGTGTGACTACTACAAAGAATCAATAACAATAGCATGCAAAGGATATGTTCGATTTACCATGGATTATGCCTGTTCTGCATCAATACCCTTAATCTCTCCACAACAAATTGTGGCGAATTACATCTGCTTCAAGTAACACATTGAGATGAAGTGGCATATCAATGGTATCACACGAAGCTCCATCTCTTAAAGGATCTCTCACTGCTTAGTATAATGACATGGAAATGCAATGGACATTTCCTGTCATTCTCTGATAAGATCGCACACAAAAATAATGTACTGATCTCTTTGTTGCATGAATTAATGTGTAATATATAAAAATTAAAATTGAGGAAATTGTATTTCTGTTTCAGGTTCAATCTTCATCATTCCTGAACACCTTTAACCAGTTCTAACACCCAACAGCAATATGTTCCTGTCATTGTCTATTGTGTTATCAGTGGTCCACTGTGTATTGACCATAGACCTTACCTACCATGTGGAAGAAGAGAGAAGTCCAGGAACATATGTAGCAGACATTGCTGCTGATTCTAAACTTTTAGACAATGTTAAACCATCTGACCAACATTTGATAACATTCAGTCAATTCAAACGAAAGGTGGCACAGTTATTTAATATCACCAAAACAGGTAAACTGTACACTGCTCAGACACTGGATGCAGAAGATCTCTGTACATTCAACAAAGAATGTTCCAGAACTGTTAAAATTATTATAAAGAAAGTGGATAGTTTCACAAAAATATTAAAAATCAAAATAGTAATACAAGACATCAATGACCATGAACCTGAGTTTTCTATTAAACCAATATCTCTAAAATTTTCAGAAACAGATGGAAAGGGCACAAAACAGTCTTTACCAAATGCCATAGACAAAGATGTTGGATTTCAAAACTCGTTAATACAATATAAATTAAAATCAAAGAATGGAGAACCATTCTCTCTGTCAGTGTCTAAAAGAGCTGATGGTATTTCTTCTCTTAAAATAGTTTTAAAAGAATCATTAGACAGAGAAGTCAAAGACACATATTTATTACAAGTCATAGCTAAAGATGGAGGTTCACCAGCAAAACAAGGTGTTTTAAATATAAATATTTCTATAACAGATGTTAATGATAACCCACCAGAGTTTTCTAAACCTCTATACAATGTATCCATACAAAGTACACATCACAAATCTAAACCCATCATTGTTTTGTCTGTGACTGATGCTGATTCTGGTGAAAATGGTAAAATTACTTTCCATTTCAGCCCCAAAACTTCTGATTTAGCAAAAAGCTATTTTCAATTAAATGAAACAAATGGAAACATTTTCTTAAGTAAATATACAAGTCTGAGTAAAAAGAAAACCTATGAATTATTTATAGAAGCCAGGGATGGGGGCAGTCCACCCTTTAGTTCTATAGCAACAGTTCTAGTAAATGTTATCAACCAACACAACAATCCTCCGTCTATGGATATAGATTATGTTTCTGCACTCAATTATAACACAGGTACCATCTCTGAAAACATCAAAGTTGGTAATTTCATTGCTTATGTGATGGTCACTGACAATGATGTGGGACAAAATGGAGAGGTCAGCTGTGATATCAAACATGATACATTCAAACTACAGTCAATGGGATCTAAAGAATATAAAATCATTCTAAACAAACCAGTGGACAGAGAAACACAAGGACACTATAACATTCCTGTCTCGTGTCAAGATAAAGGATTACCTCCTCTGAAAAGTGTTAAAACCCTCTCTATCCAAGTGACGGACATCAATGATGTACAACCACAGTTTACCAAAGATACATTCCAATTCCTCACCTATGAAAACAAAGATAAAGACTTCCCTATTGGTTTTGTCAATGCCACTGACCCTGATCTTGGATCTGCTGGACAACTCACATATTCTCTGCTGCGTAAAGAAAAATCCAATCTACCATTTCTCATCACCAGTTATGGCTTCATTTCAGCCACCATGTCATTGGACAGAGAGAAACAAGATGTGTATAAGTTTGAGGTTTTTGTCAAAGATAACGGAAGCCCATCTCTGAATGACACAGCGAATGTTGTTGTTGAGATTCTCGATCAAAATGACAATGCTCCCTATTTTACATATCCTAGTAGTGACCCTTACACCCTGAATGTGCAGTACCATCCGCAGAGTAAGAGTGACATCACAGTTTTGAGAGCCTCTGATGGGGACAGTGGAAACAATGCTTTCCTCAGATATGCAATCGTACAGGGAAATGATAAACAGTTGTTTAGTATGAACTCACACAGTGGTGCTTTATCATTCTCCAGACAAGTTTATCTAAATGATGCTGGAAGTTATGAGCTGGTGTTTGTTGTGAAAGACAGTGGTAGTCCAGTTCAGTCGTCAACAACTAGTGTCACTTTGGTATTGGCTGTTAGTAACGAGACATCACCAATGTCGAAGAGTGGACCTTTACAATCTTCGGGTAGGGTCCATATGACATGGGTTATTATCATTGTATCCTCAGCAGTAATAATATCAGTGGCTATTGTTGTTTCTATAACACTGTGTATTATGAAATGCATTAAACACAGAGATAACACAGCAGCTGCTGCAACAAAGACTACAGCATACCAAGGTAGAGCAGAGATGAAACAATTGTTGTACCAGACTAACACTTCTGTTGCTATGTCAAGGAATGCAGAAGAGATGGTGAAAAGGAATATCTATTCTGAGAGATCCAAGAGTGAATGTTATGCAGAAGGTCAGCTACGGAACAAATATGAATCTTCAGTTCAGTCAAGAACTTTACCAAAACCTACCCCAGTAAGTGGAAACATTATAATATTTTCTCTCTCTTCACTGTATATGTAAAAAAGGAACAATGAAATCTCTTTGAATATGTTTTAACTTCAATGCTACATTCCAATATTAAATTGTTCTCTATCCATGTTGATTGTAACTTCCATTGTTTGGTGTCTCCTCACATTTCTTTATGATTTGTTTGTCCACAGAAATACTGTCAACCTGTTGTGGTGACATCAAGTGATGATGCTGTGGAAGATAATGCTACTATGGTTTGTAACTATACATCAGATACAATGTCATCTAAGAGAAGTGGTAGACAAGGAGACCTGAAACATTATGAAGAAATACCAGGAGTTTCAGGTTAGTAACTACATTGACAATATTTTACTTTGTCATTTTAAATGTAACGGCCATTTCTAACATCGTTATCAACACTGTTTGACAAGCTGTGTCTTTCATTTGTTGCTTCTCTGAATTACAAGATAAATCTGTGCTCAAATACATACACACACATATATCATCATCATCATCATCATCATTATTTAATGTCTGTTGTCCATACTGGTATGGGTTGGACTGTTAGACAAGGGCTGGTAGGCTGAGGGGCTACACCAGATCACAGTTTGATTTGGCATGGTTTCTACGGTTGGATGACATTCCTAACACCAAGCATTCCGAGAGTGTAATGAGTGCATTTACATGCCACTGGCACAGACGCCATTTGCATGAGACCAGTATCTTCCGTGAGTATAATTTCACTTGGCTTGATCAGTCATCTTCTCAATCTTGGTATATTACCAAAGGTCTTGATCGTTTGTCATTGCCTCCATGAGGCCCAACACACAAAAGGTGCTTTTTACCTTCTGCCAGTATTGGCCACATTACCTTTGTGAGGCCCAATGCTCAAAAGGTGCTTTTTATGTGCCAATGGCAAGGGTGCCAATTACATGACACCAGCATCAACCACAGCTACGATCTCGCTTGACTTGATGGGTTTTCTAAAGCACAGTATATTGCCAAAGGTCTCAGTTATTAGTCATTGCCTCCGTGAGACCCAAAGTTCGAAGATCATGCTTCACCACCTCATCCCATGTCTTCCTGGGTCTACCTCTACCACAGATTCTCTCCACAGTTAGAGATTGGTGCTTCTTTACACAGCTATCTACATCCATAGGCATCATATGACGATACCAGCACAGTTAATTCTCTTGCACACCACATCTGATGTCTCTTATGCCCAACTTTTCTCTCAAGCTGTTTAAACACTGTTGTACATGCACACTGATATTGCACATCCAGTGAAGCATGCTAGCTTTATTTCTTTCAAGCCTATGCATGTCCTTGGCTATTATAGCCCATGTTTCACTGCCGTGTAGCATAGCTGTTTACACAGACTTCATACAGTCTCTCTGAGGGAGTGGCCCTTTGTTGCCAGCAGAAGTAAGAGCTCTCTGAACTTTGCCCAGCCTATTTATTCTCACAGCTACGCTTTCAGAGCATCCACCCCCACCACTAACTTGGTCACCAAGATAATGGAAGCTATCTACTACCTCTAGCTTACCTCACTGGCAGTCGATGGAGTCTATTTTCTGTACATTTTTAGTGTTAATTATACCTATGCACCTTCCACACACAAAAACTATTTTCCCAGTTAACCTTCCTCTGATATTGCTGTGCCTCTTATGTGTCCATAGCTTGCACCGGATACATCTTATGGAGTTTATCCCAACACTTTACCTACAGATCCAGCAGGGCCATCTGCCTAACAGAATTTGTGATTTGTCCGCCCTCCTAATTACTAAGATTTTGGTTTTTGCTATGTTAACTCTAAGGCCCTTCGATTCTAGACCTTGCTTCCATACCTGAAACTTTTTCTCTAGTTCTGGCAGTGATTCAGCTATAAGAACAAGGTCATCTTTTCCAGATTGGTCTGCTTCCTGGTATCTTTCTAGCCTGAAGTCTAAAGTCACTAATGACTATTCTATGCTGGAAGGTACTTTCTTCACCCGGGAAGGTTTTTGTATTTTTGAGCAACCATGCATCCCACTGTCTGACGAGAATGTAATCGATCTGGCTAGTATAGCCACCTGATTGGTAGGTTGTCAGGTGGCTAGCTGGCTTCTTGATGTTGTGTTGCAATTCAATAGGTTATTTGCATCACAGAACTCCAGTAGCCTTGTCCCCTCTTCATTTCAGGAATCAATTCCATGTACACCATGGAAGATATCAGGTGCCTGACATACCCATTGATATCCCTAGCTTGCAGAAGAATATCATAAAAGCAGTCCTTTTGTTCATTTGGTAGACCCACTTGGCGGGGTGTAGGCAGAGATAATTGTTGCTTTGCTATTCTGCAAAACTAGCCTGAGCTTAAGCACCCTATTGCACACTCTGACTACCTCTATGACCTTATGCACCCATTTCTCTGCAAGAAGTATGCCCACACCACCTACCTGATCGCTCTTACCTTCCCAGAAGATTTTATACTTACATATCTTGCTTGTGAGGAACCTGGCTGAAGCTCCTCTCCACCTTACCTTTCGAATGCAACATACATCAACACACCTTCATTCAAGCATCTGTATATTTGTGACAGACTATGCCTTTCTTTTGCTGGGCTTAAATCTCATTTGTGGACCCATGAAAGACGAACCTCCATTAACTACTCTGCCTATCTATCTGTGCATACCTGTCAACGCTTTGTATGCCATAAGGTCTGAAAATGTAACGGAGGCCTCAAAAGATATTTTAAGATCCACAAAGATCAGAACTTAACTGCAGCTCTTGGTGGTCCAAAACAGATATGAAATTTAAGTGATTGTCTTTTCAAAACATTGTCTTGTTTAAAAAGTCACATCAGATGCCATGATAGATCTAAGGTGTAAGTACAAGAGGTGATCAATCTGTGTATAAGGAGCAGACTGTACCCTAAGTATCGAATTTCTTTTTGCTGTGTTAGTATGAATCAGTTATAATTAACAGAAGCAGATTTTCTAAAGCCAGCTGCTCTAACTGTCAACAAATATCTATATTCACTGTTTCCAAGAAGTAATATTTCTCCTAGTCTTTTGAACATGAACACCACCACTTCTATGACAGTAACATTTGTTTACAACTATCATGTGATACCAATACAAATGAGACACAAACATGTTCACACATGCACACATGTATTCTTATATAGATACATATATATATATCATCATCATCATACATCTGTTTTTTCATGTTGGAATGGGTTGGATAGTTTGGCAGGAGCTGGCAACCTAGAGGGCTGCACCAGGCCCCAGTTGTCTGTTTTGGCATGATTTCTGTCTTGATGCCCTTCCTAATGCCAACCACTTTACAGAGGGTATTGAGTGCATTCACATGATGCTGGCATGAGTGCTTTTTACATAGTGCCAGTACCCATGGGGTCACCAAGTGGTTTGAAAGACAAAGACGTCTCTGCTAAGAGAGGGAGAGGAACTGAAAGAAGTGATGTATGCCAGATGAGAGACTGAAGTATGATAGAGGGTCAGGGATAGCTGTCTTCCTGCAGAGGAGATATTTGTCTACCCCAGTAGAACTAGAAAGTAGAGGGAGGTGAGAGAGAGAGAGCCTCCACACAGGAAACATAAGTAGTGTACAGGGGGGAAAAAAAGGCACAGAAGGGATAGAGGAGATATTTAGAAATAGCATGTGATGTTGAGAAGAAACTGGAGGGGCCTGCAGTGAGGATTGTGGGGAGATGGTTGTTGATGCGTTTTGCCAGAGGACAGAGTTGTGTGTATATGGATTTACTAAGCTTGATGTGTCTTCTCAAGCACAGCAAATTGCTAAACATGTCACTCCCTTATCATCTTCTCATTGAGGCTCAGTATCTGAAGATCCTTTCTCACCATTTCATCTCATGTCTCCTTGGGTTAACCCCTTCCATAGGTTCCCTCCACAATTACAGATCAGCACTTCTTTATGCAACTGTCCTCATCCATATGCATCACATGACCATACCAGCACAGTCCTCCATCTTGCACACTACATCAGATCAAATTTTTCTCTTAAATCATTAACACTCTGTTGTACATGCGCACTGACATCACCCATCTTGTGGAGCATGCTGGCTTCATTTCTTTGAAGCCTTTGCATATTCTCTGTCATCACAGTCCATGTTTCACTGCCATGCAGCATAGCTGTTCTTACACAGGTGTCATTGTTTACCTTTCACTCTGAGAGAAAGGCCGTTTGTTGCTAACAAAGGTAGCAGCTCCCTGAATTTTGCCCAGCCCATTGTCATTCTAGTAACTTCACTTTCAAAGCTTCCTCCTCTTCTGATAATTTGGTCACCTAGGTAACAGAGACTATCTACTGTTTCTAAGGATATCTCCCAGACATTTGAGAGAATTTATTTTCTATATATTCCTAATGTTTATTGTACCTGCACATCTGCCATACACAATGACTTCTTTCTCTGTTAACTTTCCTTTGATACAGCTGCACTTCTTATGTGTTCATAGCTTAGACTTGGCACATTGTATGGAGTTTCTACCTGCACCTTTTCTATGTATTGAGTAGGGGCCATCTCCCTGAAGGGACCAGTGATTTATCTGTATTCCTATTTACTAAATGTGTGTGTATCAGGCTTCTTACAGTGTCTCTTCTCCAAATCCACTCACTGGGCTTTCTTTGGCCTAGGGACATAGCAGAAGACATGTGCCCAAGGTGCTGGCTGTGGAATCAGTCCCACAACCATGTGGCTGAAAAGCAAACTTCTTAAGTATATAAAGTGTCAGGGTGTAAGAATTAGATTTTGTTTATATTCTAGATTCTTGGAAATCTAAGAACTGAATATTCAGTCATATCTCTGTCATGTTCATGCAAATTTTACAAAGAAATTATTTTTTTCAATTACTTTGTGAAATATTTTTTTTGTAGCTAAATAGGAGAGACGAAAATAGTGGAGACGAAAATAGTGGAGACGAAAATAGTAGAGACGAAAATAGTGGAGACGAAAATAGTAGAGACGAAAATAGTAGAGACGAAAATAGATGTATATTTAGTAAAGTTGGGTCCTTTCCTTCATTGCTACTCTGAATACCAATGACAGGTTCAGCTTCAAATTAATATAAACTGTACCCTAAATATTGAGGTCTTTTTTGACCCATTTGTCCATCATTTTATTAGAAATACCTTTGCTCTACATTGTGGAGTGCATTTCTTTTTAATATTGCTTACTTAATAAGTAACAAAATGGTCATCAACATCATAATTTTGTAAAACATGTATTTTGTTTCTAAATTTCAGATCAAAATATTTATAAAAACAATGATACAGCTACATCAAAAGATTCTAGTGAAGAAACACCAGTGAAACACGTATAATTAAACTGCTACTGAAGTGACATAACTATTTTTCTCAATATAAATATACAATATCACTATACAATACACAAACAACATTAACATACACTTTGTTTATTAATTCCGCTATATCCGTATATTCTGCAGAAACATGTCTATAAATGAGCCACAATGTTAATTTAATTACTAAAGATTACATTGTATTGATCAATAAATTATTATTAAATATATTCAATTTGGAACATTTCAAATATATTGTATATGTTCACCATTAACATTCCAATTACTTGAAAAATTTACTCCATATTGTATAGATAATGCCAGGAATAGAGAACTGAAAATAATTTCTCATGACTAAAAAAAAAAATATTTTAGTGAAAATTACAGCAGTATTTTCTGAGATTTAAGAAGAAATGTATTTAAAATCTTATCTAGCTATCAATATTACCAATATTAAGGGATGAATGTCACACCTTCTCCCAACAAATCAATAGTAAAGGAGCAACATCATTGGTCTTCTGTTTAGGTCATTCAACCAATCAGATTCTCTCTAAAACATGGAAAGAAACCACTAAGAAAGCTAAGCATTCACATTACTGGTGTTACTAAACTAAACAGTTATGTTTAAATGTAGAATATTCTAGCTATATAAATACATATCTATATATATATATAATGTCGTTAGTAACATTAGACAAACTTCATCTTTAAGGACAAATACATACAAACATAGTAGTGCAGTAACAACACATGCAACCCTATCCTAGCAGCAGGCTATCTGCCTGACGTGCTACACTACTCCATCACCATACAGCCATTGTCACACCATTGCAGCAGCAATTACAATGGATCTTTCTACAACAATACATCTTTCTATTCTCACTGAATAACCAATGATATAATTATTGAAGAGGTAGGTTTCTATTTAATCTTTCACTATCTCATTTTAATTTTAAGACCTCACTGAATCTGTAAATGATTGAATAATTATTCACATATTTTTCAGTCATATTGTCTGTATTGATAGTTCTTTTTGTTTTTGTTTTTTGTCCTCCTCTCCCTTCACAATTAGATGATGTTGCATGAAACATTTAATATTTAGAGTTAAAATTGTTTCAGGAAAACAATTTGAAAATAAAGGAGTGAAAATAGTAGTAAAATAAAACAAAACAGTAAATTTTTTCTTTATATTTTTAATTTGAGGTAGAAAGTAAGAGTGTAAATCATTGTTTTGTTTTACTAGGCTTCTCTGTCTATTCTTATTTCTGATTTTCATTCCATTGGTTTTACAAACAATCTTTATCTCACAGTGCTTTCATTTAAGCTATTCTCCTACTCAGCTGACGTTGCTCTGGTTAATTCAGCTGAAAATGAGTACCAGCAGAAGCTGTGGGTTAGTCTTGCATGAGATTAGCATCTGGTCAGGAATCATGTACTCTCAGTTACTTAAACACTGTGATAATCTCCAACCTAATTACTCTGTAGACCTGGGAGAGGGAGAGAGATTTAATTTAACTTTAATTCTAATATTTATACTTTTTTCAATTGAATCCAAACTGTCTGTTTCTATAATATTTGTTGCACATATGTAGACTACTGTTACTTATCCATTATAAGTGTTGCTTTTGGTGTATGGAAAATGTAATATTTTGTCTGTATCATTAGATTGCATTTGAAAGATATGTTATGGATAAAATATGAAGAAATATACCAGATTGTGTTTAAGTGTAATAATAGTGTGTTGGTTGTTGGTAATGATGAGGCACTGGTGTGTTAGAGTTCTGGGTTGAAGATAATGGTGGACAGTTTAATATTCACCACTGTCAGGAAGTGAATAGTAATGAGTGTCTTCAACAGATTTAATATAAACTGAAGAATCTGTCCTGTTGGATTAAATTTGTAATATATCTTTTTGTTATTGTTCAGGATAGATTATAAATGAATTAATCTGGAGAGAATTTGAACAGTAATTTCTATAATTATTTGAACAGTTTGATGTTGTTTTATTCATGATGGAATTGCATTCATCATATTAACTGGGAAAGAATGAATACATCATTGCAATGTTACAATCATATGTATGAACTTTTAAAATGTATAGGCATATGCTTAACATGCACTTCAGCCTTTTCATGAAAAAAGGTTAGCATGTCTTTAGAAATTACCCAAATACTTGGTTAATGTCACAGAAATTTCTTATTACTTCTTTTTGACAATCTAAAATCAAGTTATTGTGAAAGCAAAAGATCTAAAATCAGTGTTATTGGAAACAATTTCAAAATCCTTTAACAGATTTTAAACATCCATTTTTTTTTATTCCCAGAATCATTTACATCTTGCAGATCAATTAAAGATGAGCAGCAATGAAGTTTTGACATCAAAGGGATGGATGTTTGATGTCATAATTTGTTAGCTCCATTATATCTTGCTTAAGATATTTTGTCAAGTTTAGTAAAAATATGGCTGGTTACAATTAGTTTGTACAAATATTATATTTTTATTTTTGTCACTGCCATAATGGCTTCAAAAAAAATGGGTGACTAATAAAAGTGAAAGGTACTATATGTTATTTCTTTTCAAAATTAACCATTAAATTAACAAACTTGATTTCGTTTGGTTAAGTTTTCTTGCTAAGTGTGGGTGGGACACACAGCACTTCTAGAACTCAGTTTCGCTGTGAGTGAGTCTTCTCAAGAACTCCATATCGCCAGACATCTCAGTCCATGGTCATTTCCTCCGTGAGGCCCAACTTCCTGAGATCAGTCCTTACCACTTCATCCCATGTCTTCCTGGGTCTCCCTCTTCCATTAAAAAGAAATCACACATGAGATAATGTGATCATGGTTATAATCATAGCTCCATCTAGGTTGACAGCAACATGCAATTATAGACTAAAATCAGGTCCTAATTTTTGCATAAAATTCAGATGTAAAAGATTATAATTAACTGTAGTGTGGAAATCATTATTTTTTTTTTTAGTTGGAAACTGATTACAGCTTTGGTTTTTACTACATTGGTACTTATAAAAGATATACTGTAAAATACCAAGGGTGATTTATTTGATTCAGAGAGTAAAAAAGGATTTAGAGCTAAAAAAGAAATCTTTGTATATTGATACCAATTATATTTTTATTAACTAATTTTATAAATTATTATATCTGTTTTTAGGTTCAATGCACCACATAGCTACACACACTTAACCAAGACCAACTTAAAACAATATGTTCCTGTCATTGTCTATTATATTATCAATGGTCCACTGCATCCTGACCATAGACCTTACCTACCATGTGGAAGAAGAGAGAAGTCCAGGAACATATGTAGCAGACATTGCTGCTGATTCTAAACTTTTAGACAATGTTAAACCATCTGACCAACAATTGATAACATTCAGTCAATTCAAACGAAAGGTGGCACAGTTATTTAATATCACCAAAACAGGTAAACTGTACACTGCTCAGACACTGGATGCAGAAGATCTCTGTACATTCAACAAAGAATGTTCTAGAACTATGAAAGTTGTTGTCAATAAAGGAACAAGTGTTTCGAAAATATTAAAAATCAAAATAGTAATAGAAGACATCAATGACCATCACCCTGAGTTTCCCAAAAAACAAATTTCATTAAAGTTCTCAGAAACAGATGGAAAAGGCACAAAACGATCACTACCAAATGCCATGGACAAAGATGTAGGATTTGAAAACTCATTAATACAATATAAATTAAAATCAAAGAATGGAGAACCATTCTCTCTGTCAGTGTCTAAAAGAGCTGATGGTATTTCTTCTCTTAAAATAGTTTTGAAAGAATCATTGGACAGAGAAATCAAAGACACATATTTATTACAAGTCATAGCTAAGGATGGAGGTTCACCAGCAAAACAAGGTGTTTTAAATATAAATATTTCTATAGCAGATGACAATGACAACCCACCTGTATTTTCTAAACCTCTCTATAATATATCCATACAAAGTACACATCACAAATCTAAACCCATCATTGTTTTGTCTGTAACAGATGCTGATGCTGGTGAAAATGGTAAAATTACTTTCCATTTCAGTCCCAAGACATCAGATCTAGCTAAAAGCTATTTTCTATTGAATGAAACCAGTGGAAGCATTTTATTAAGGGAATATTCAAATTTAGGGAAAAAGAAAACTTATGAATTGTTTATAGAGGCCAGAGATGGGGGCAACCCTCCCCTCAGTTCCATAGCAACAGTCCTCGTAAATGTTATCAACCAACACAACAATCCTCCATCTATTGATATTGATTATGTTTCTGCAATCAATGACAACACAGCTACCATTTCTGAAGACATCAAAGTTGGTAGTTTCATTGCTTATGTGATGGTCACCGACAACGATGTGGGACAAAATGGAGAGGTCAGCTGTGATATCAAACATGATACATTCAAACTACAGTCAATGGGATCTAAAGAATATAAAATCGTTCTAAACAAACCAGTGGACAGAGAAACACAAGGACACTATAACATTCCTGTCTCCTGTCAAGATAAAGGATTACCTCCTCTGAAAAGTGTTAAAACCCTCTCTATCCAAGTGACGGACATCAATGATGTACAACCACAGTTTACCAAAGATACATTCCAATTCCTCACCTATGAAAACAAAGATAAAGACTTCCCTATTGGTTTTGTCAATGCAACTGACCCTGATCTTGGATCTGCTGGACAACTCACATATTCTCTGCTGCGTAAAGAAAAATCCAATCTACCATTTCTCATCACCAGTTATGGCTTCATTTCAGCCACCATGTCATTGGACAGAGAGAAACAAGATGTGTATAAGTTTGAGGTCTTTGTCAAAGATAACGGAAGCCCATCTCTGAATGACACAGCAAATGTTGTTGTTGAGATTCTCGATCAAAATGACAATGCTCCCTATTTTACATATCCTAGTAGTGACCCTTACACCCTAAACGTGCAGTACCATCCGCAGAGTAAGAGTGACATCACAGTTTTGAGAGCATCCGATGGGGACAGTGGAAACAATGCTTTCCTCAGATATGCAATCGTACAAGGCAATGATAAACAGTTGTTTAGTATGAACTCACACAGTGGTGCTTTATCATTCTCCAGACAAGTTTATCTAAATGATGCTGGAAGTTATGAGCTGGTGTTTGTGGTGAAAGACAGTGGTAGTCCAGTTCAGTCGTCAACAACTAGTGTCACTTTGGTATTGGCTGTTAGTAACGAGACATCACCAATGTCGAAGAGTGGACCTTTACAATCTTCGGGTAGGGTCCATATGACATGGGTTATTATCATTGTATCCTCAGCAGTAATAATATCAGTGGCTATTGTTGTTTCTATAACACTGTGTATTATGAAATGCATTAAACACAGAGATAACACAGCAGCTGCTGCAACAAAGACTACAGCATACCAAGGTAGAGCAGAGATGAAACAATTGTTGTACCAGACTAACACTTCTGTTGCTATGTCAAGGAATCCGGAAGAGATGGTGAAAAGGAATATCTATTCTGAGAGATCCAAGAGTGAATGTTATGCAGAAGGTCAGCTACGGAACAAATATGAATCTTCAGTTCAAAGCAGAACCCTTCCTAAACCATCTTCAGTAAGATTTCAATTTTTAATAATCATTAAATTTATTTAAACATTATTCCTTTTAAATCCCTTTTTGCCCTCATGCATTTCATATTCATTAATTTAATGCTATGTAAGGATAATTGTTCTGTTAACCAAAAATTTAATTTTTCTTTAATTTTGATTGTGTTAAAACTAATTTTTTTCTTCTTTTTGTAAACAGAAATACAGTGAACCAGTTGTGGTAACATCAAATGATGATGCTGTGGAAGATACCACATCTGTTGTGTCGAACTATCCAACTAACACCTTGTCGAGTCAGAGTAGCAGTCGTACTAAGCATTATGAAGAGATACCGGTAACCTCAGGTAGGAAAGAAATCCCCAGTTTTGAAATTGAATTGAATTTAAGCAATTAAGCAAAATAAGCATGTATTAATGTATAGCTGTTCATAATTCATCATAAAAATGATGTATTCTAAATGAAAACACAAAAAGCATCTTATTCAACTTCTGATGGATTACCTTTTTGAGCTCCATGTGTCTAACACATGTGGGCATGCCTACAAAGTCAGAAAACAGCACAGCTCCCATGACTTTTGGAAACTTTTTTACACTCAGAATTGCTGAAGCATGGAACAAACTACCTGCATCAGTTGTTAGTTGCCAAGACACTCCATCCTTTAAAACCTCCATGTTTCCTGAAATTCGCCAACACTACACCTGACATCCCCACCTCCATACGCATGCACACATGTATATCACGAGTCATACACTGTTCACTTACTTTGACATTTGTACATAATTCTATGAACTGTGCATACACCTTTGATGAGTTGTAGTGCACCTGAGCATTATACACAATAATTTCATTTTTATCGTTATTATTATGAACCTTCTCTTCTAACCTAATCACGTAACATTTTGCTTGAAATATAATGTTTAATTATTATTGTAAACTATATAGGCATGGCTATTTAGTTAAGAAATTTGTTTTGTTAACACATGTTTCTAGGTTCAATCCCACTACTTGACACCTTGGGAAAATGTCTTCTACCTAAGACTCGAGTTGACCAATATCTTGTCAGTGGAATTTGGTGGACAGAAACATGTAAAAATATTCAAACTTCATTTTGCAATGAATTTTTATGTTTTTTATTTGTTTTCTTTTTTTTTTTTTTTTTCAGGAAATGATACATATAAAAACAGTATAACATCAACACTAAACAGAAATCAGAATCAAGAGACCTACCCTAAACACGTGTGACATATGATAGTTAATACAACTCGTTTTTTTAGCTTTAATGCATACAATATCACATTATAGAAAAGCATTCTACATATATTAATAGATTTTACTCAAATTGTGATTTTGTTTTTCTCAAAAGATAAATAAGATAATACACATGATATTTCATACTGGTTACATTCTCTATAGCTTCTTTCCTTCCTTTGTCACTGAAAAATAATTGGTTATAACAGCTATGAAAGTTCTTAAGTAAAATTTGTTCAAAATGATGATACCCGTCAATTATATATTATTTGATGTGAACACTTACTGAAGTAATTTTCTGTAAGATTGTTACTGTCTCTCTGACAGAACAGGATAGAGAAAATGCATTATCATACTTGTCAAAGCAACCCAAGTTTTAGAATTGAAAATATGCAATTTCCCCTTTAGAAAGCAAAAATATATATAATCTACAACTTTTATAGCTCACTAAATGAAAGAGAGAAAAATGACTTATGAATCTAAACTAATTTAAAAAATAATTATTAAATTTCAGATGTCAAGTTCAGGCAAATATTGAAATAATATATATTTAATCTTATTAAAGCATTTGGAAAAGTACCCTGCAGTATTTCTTCCAACGCTCTACATTGTGAGTTCAAATCCTGCCAAGGTCGTCATTGCTTTTCTTCCCTTCTGGGTTGATAACATACCAATGAAACACTGGAATTGATTCATCCATTCTCTTCAAATTTGCAGGCTTTGTACTTAAATTAGAAACTTATGAGATAATTCCCCTTACTTATTTTGTAATTTAAAGCTCATTTGAATATCAGTTTTTCTCATTTATTACTTAGAAGTATTGTTTTCCCTTTGACTGGTACAACTATTAAACTTTTCTACTAATTATTCACAATTGATGATTTTCAACCAATGAAATATTTAGTCAGCCCAACATTCCATGTGTACACCATTTGTGATATAATCCCATATAATCACACACGTGCACAAGAGAGTGAAGTTCATATACAATTCCTGATGGATAATTAATTGAAATAGCATGCAATACATACACTTGCGTATTGGGATATATATCTAATTGCCTTGTATAACAACAGGCTTTGATCCACCACTTCATCAACTTTACAACCATTGTCACACTACAACAGCTACAATTACAATGGATTTTCTTACTGCAGCGGATGTTAAGTCTTTGGATTTTACAACAATGGATTTTACAATTATTGTCAATGTAAGTCTAGTTAAAATATCTTATAAAAATGTTTTTATTGCATTGTTTGGTTTATATAAAGTGTATAGTTACATGCATTTTGTAACATTGTACACAAACTTTTGCATAAATGTACAAAACTAAGAGCTTTGCCAAATGTACAGGGTGTGCCATAAAGAACTTCCAATTGAGTTTTAGTCATAATTTTTAGGCATAAAAACAGACGGGTTCTTTAAGATTTGATTAAAAATGGTCAGGTAACATATTAAGATATGTTTAATTCAGTATGTCCACCTTTGCAATTGCTTGAAGACAACCAAGAACAGAGTTACAGGAATGCCAGGTGATTTCTTCACTTAAATGATACCATGACATGACTAAGGCTTTCTTCAGAGTGGTGCTATTTTTGTAGAAATCTCTTGAAATGTTACTTTCTAGAATGGACCAAATAGCAAAGTCCATAGCGTGAATGTCTAGGCTGGCATGGGGCCATACATTCTTGTCCCAAAACCTGCTGAAATGGCTCCTGCACCGCTTTTATCCTCCAACATTTTCATGTAAATTGCCAAATTGACCTTTCTCCCCTCTTTAATGAACACCAGAGGAGATTTTCCACCATCGGATGACCCTACCACCCAAAACAATACTCCAGCAGGTTTCATTTGGTGAAACACCTTTCTAGCGCTTTCAGGAACAACATCTGACCTCGTGGCCAAAATCTTGTCATTTTGGGTGTTCACTACAGCCTCAATGGTGAATATCTTTTATCCGACCAGATGAAGATATTCTCACCGGTGCTCTGAATCTCTGCCATTTTCTTACACCTGTCCAGTTACTTTGCTCTAGAGGTAACTGAAATTAAGTATCAACATTGCAATTTTAATGACTTACAATTTAAGTCTTCGTGCACAACCCATTGCATGGTTGTCTGGGAGATATCTCTAGACTTTTAGCTATTGGCCTCATGCTCTGTTGCGAATTTCCTAACACTCTCTTTTAGACAAGATCCACCAATTGTTTCATCCTTATGGATCGTTTTTGACCAGGAATGGGCTTGCTGTTGATTGAACCTGTCTCATTATAGTGTTTCATGGCATTATAGACTGTTATGGGATCAACATCAACCCTTGAAACCATGACTTTAGTGCTATGTCCTGTTTTTTTCAGAGCTACAATCTCACTTTGCTTGTTAACTGTCATTTTGAAACATTTTACTTGCTAAATGTAAACAAATAGTGGAGTGTACATGAACAACTGAATGTTGGGGAGTGCATTTTAATCATTTTTGTGCAATTTCAAACTGAATTTAATAAAATAAACTTATTTAAATAATCGGGAATTCTTTACAGTGCACCCTGTATATACTTTTACTTATTGAATGTTTATACTCATTGTTAACCTTCACCTTACTGATAGCATCCCTGTACATGGCTTGTACAACTTTAACCAACCACTCATCTATTCCTAGCTTCCACATTGACCATCAGATAAGGTGGTGAGAGACTCTGTCAAAGGCTGTCTCCATGTCGACAAAAGCCAGGTACAGAGGATTATTTTTGGCTAAATATTTCTCCTGTAGTTGCCTACCCAGGAATATAGTTGTGCTCTTGCCTGGCACAAATCCAAACTACATCACATTTACACTAACCCTCTTCCTAATTAATTGAGCTATGACCTTTTCTGTGACTTTCATCACCTGATCCAACAATGTGATGCTTCTGTAATTATTTGTGCCTAAGGCATCACCTTTGCCTTTGTAGCAGTTGACTATAATGCTGATACAATAAGCGTTGCACATGACTCCCTCGTGGATAACCTGATTAACTATACAGGTGACTAGGCTGTATCCTACTCTGCTAGATATTTCAATCATCTCAGCAGTGATTCCTGATGGGCCAGGGGCTTTCACTGTTTTCATATCCTTAATTGCTTTATCTACCAAGCTATTGTTGATTTGGATAGCTGGTCCCCCAGTTGGGTCAACATTTGGCAGACTCTCCTTTTCCCGTTCATTTTCCATGTTTAGCAGCCTTTCATAATAGTATTTCCAAGTCTCTTTCTTTGCAGAATCATTAAATGCAAATGCACCATCATCTATGCAAATACATTTCTCTCCTACCACATTACGATTTTCTCTCACATACTTCAAGTCTCTGGTTCTCACTTCGCAGAAGATGGGCTAATTTCTTTTCTACTTTTCCCTTGGCTAGATATACCAGTCTCCTAGCTTCCCTTCTGGCTATCTTATACAATTTTCTGCTACCTCCACACTACTACTCCTTCCAGGCCTGTTTCTTTGCTCTGGAGGCTTTGTCTACAATATTATTTCTCCACCACATCACCCTAGGTCTGGTTGGGACTTTGCACCAGCTACAGATTTGGTCTTTGGCACTCAGCAAGCTGTCCCACAGGATTTCCCAGTTACCCCCTATGGTACAAGTCTGTAGTTCCTCCTCCCTCTCATCAAATTTCTAAATTAGAGTCTCCCTAAATCTCTGACCATATAAAGGATCCTTAAGCTTCCAAATCCTTCTTTTCTAGATTGGTCTGCTTCTTGGTATCCTTCTGGCTTGAAGATTAAAGTCACTAATGACTTTTTCATGCTGGTGGGTACATTCTTCACCAGGGAAGGTCTTTGCATTTATGAGCAACCATGTATCTCGCTGTCTGGTGAGAATGTAATCAATCTGGCTAGTATGGTCACTCAGTTAATAGGTTGTCAAGTGGCTGGCAGGCTTCCTGTAGTTGGTGTTGCAGATCAATAAGTTATTTGCATCACAGAGCCTTGTTCTCTCTTCATTTTGGGAACCAATTCCATGGCCCCCATGTACACCATGGAAGATACCTGGCTGCCGCCCAATATGCCCATTGAAATCCCCAGCCATGAAGATGAGATCATTGTCATTCATCTTTGAGGTAGCTTGCAGAAGAATACCATAAAAGTAGTCCTTTTGTTCATTTGGTAGATCTGCTTGGTGGTGGGGTGGGGCTAGGCAAACACCAGTGTTACATACAGTGAGTCATGGGCACAGAGTGCAGAGATGAGAGAAGAATGAAGTGCATATGCTCCATTAGTCATGCAATGTCAGTGTGTGTGTGTGTGTGACAAAGTGCTAATGTATTGTGAGAAAAATTAGGTATAAAAGGATTTAGGATGTAGTGTGCAAAAGAGAAAAGTATAGTGATTTAGTCGTGGGATGCATATAAATGAGGTCTGCTGGTTAAAAAAGTGCTGGTCACTTATAATGGATGGAACTTGTGGAAGAAGAAGATTCAGGAAGACATGAGGCAAAGCAACAAAGGCTGATCTCAAGATGCTAAGCCTTACAGAGGAGGTGACTAAGAACTGAGATGATTGACAACTCACTGTGCTTAAGAGGACCCGTCCTAAAACTGCCTTGATTATGTTTCTGCAAATGGGGACCAGCCCCTCTTTTGTCTCTTCCACATCATGTATTCCCAACACCTCATCCCCTAATATCTATCTACTCAGCAACTGTAATCACCTGAGAGTAGAATCAACATATATTACATTCTCTCTCCTCTTTCTTTGTGTTTTCAGTGACCTTCCTCTTCTCCTTAACCCCTGAAACCATTTTCATTTCTCGTTATTATCCCCCACCCCACTATTTCCGTCAGTCACCTTCTTTCTTTACCTTTATTCATTGCTAAAGGTACAGCCTTTGCCACATTCCATCTTTAACATCTCTTATATCTGCTCTCATTCATAATGCATTCTCAAATCTAGCATTGCCAGCTTACTACAGACCTCTTATGTATCTCTATATCTCCTTCCCAACTGCTCCTACACTTTGCTCATCATTCCATTATTTTCTGATCTCTTCTCCTTCCAATATCTGTATCTCTCACTTTATCCCTCTCCATTACTGGTGTTTCCCATCAACCCACTAACACCCTTCTTCATCATTCACTATATTTACCTGCATCTCTAGCCATCTGTTACTCTTGCCCACTCTTATGAAACTTTCACCAGGGCCAGTTCCTCTTTCACACTTTAATCTCTCTACACATGGCATAAAACCACTGCCCCTTCCCCACTCTTGAATATTCTCCTCTCTCCATTTAATTAAGGAGGCTTTTCCATGTTCTCCTATTCTTTTCTTGTTTTGCAAGTTATTGGGTGACCTCACAAGTTATATCAAATAAGCACCCTGTACACTTTCTAAAGTGGTTGGTATTAAGAAGGGCATCTAGCTGTAGAAACCTTATTAAGACTAACACTAGAGCTCATTTGTGGCTCTGCATCTCATCCAATCCTGTCGAACTGTCCAACCCATCCCAACAGAAAAATGAACTTTAAATTATGATATTTTCTGTTGGTAAATTTCGTAAGCAACAGTAGTGGGCTGTAGGAGATAAAGGGGGATGTTTCATAAGAGTGTAAGGGGAGATGGTTAGAGATGGAGTAAAGAGGACGGTAGCAAGTTGTGGTGAGAAATGTAGGAGTGACTCAGAGTGTTATGGTAGGTTAAAGCAAAATTCTTTAATGAATATCATTATGGTTCTTATTGAACAAATAACTTTCAGGGATTGATATGGTGAAGGAATAAATCTTCCATTCCAGTATATACAGATGTAGGACTGAGGAAGTCTTTAAATGAATCTCATTTAGCATGATCAGATATAATCTGTTGCGGAGTGGAAATTAGAGAAAGTCCTTGAAAATAGTTAAAGTAAAATTTCTACTGAAGTTAGAACATCTGTACCAAAATAAAATGTGTTAAACATGAAAATTAGAATTGAAGGCATGAATGACAATTAGCCTCCCTTACACAAAATATTTATAGTGCATCACTGGAAGGAACAGACCACAAGATGAAACCATTTATTACATTGATAGCATCTGGCTCAGATGCATGAGAAAACAGCAAAATAACATTATATTGCAAATCCTAAAACATCATATATAAAACCAAAATACTTTAAATTAAATGAAAAAAATTGAGTATTCATAAACAGATATCAATGTGTGGCTGAAAATGAAATGTGAATTATATGTGAAGCCAGAGTTGAAAGCAATACTCTCTTTGTAGGCATTGTTCTAGTTCATATAATGAATGAAGAAAACAGTCCTCTAACTATTGATATAGACTTTGTTCCTAATCCAAATAATGACATAACTACTATTTCTGAAGATATCAAAGTCGGTAGTTTCATTGCTTATGTGATGGTCACTGACAATGATGTGGGACAAAATGGAGAGGTCAGCTGTGATATCAAACATGACACATTCAAACTACAGTCAATGAGATCAAAAAATATAAAATAGTTCTTTAAAAAAGCAGTGGAAATGATAAACAGTTGTTTAGTATGAACTCTCACAGTGGTGTTTTATCATTCTCCAGACAAGTTTATCTAAATGATGCTGGAAGTTATGAGCTGGTGTTTGTTGTGAAAGACAGTGGTAGTCCAGTTCAGTCGTCAACAACTAGTGTCACTTTGGTATTGGCTGTTAGTAACGAGACATCACCAATGTCGAAGAGTGGACCTTTACAATCTTTTACAATTATTGTTTTATTTTTTAAATTTATTAAACACTATTTATAGACATGTATAACAATTCATTGGTATTGTATAATTGAAATTTATATTTATTTTAGCTGTAATCCTTAATTAGCAAATCTAATTTAATAATGACAATTTATTATCTTGATTTAAGTTATGTTCTAAGTTCTATCATATTTTTTTTTCGATTAGAAATATTCAACCAGTTGGTCACATCTAAAATGGTAGTTTGGAAGACTGCTCAACTCTGTGAAATTTCTGACCCAACAACAGTATCAATTCAAGAATGTAGTGAAATAGGGAGAGATACAAAACATGAAGAAATACCTGGAGTATCAGGTAAAATTAAATTTCTTTAATGAAGATTTAAGGAATACTAAATATAGCTTCATGCTATTAATTTTGCTTATCTACTTGTATTTCTCTTATTGATTATTCTTTGAAACTTTTCAAAAATATTTGTATTTCTTAATTTTAAGTATGGATATGGAGTGGCAGTAAGGAGAACAAAAGTCAATCATCTGATTCTTCTTTTTCTTGAATAATTTACATTTTAACCAATGTTCTTTGTTTTAGACAGTTTAAAGATTTTACAGCACAATCATTGGGATAGATAGCTAACTGTTTTAGAAATGTTTTTCTCTAAATTTCTATGTATTAAATCACTTTATACTCTCTGTTTTAGGAGATAATACATACCAAAAACAATGCAGAAAATACATTACAAAAGCACCTTCTCCAAAAAAAAATTATCTGAAACATATAAACTTATCTAACACTAACCAATATTTTCCCTCACTCCTGAATTTTTCTTTCAATCTTTCAACATCAAATATAACCTTAGCAAAAGGAAATAATAACTAACTATCTATTGTTATCATTTACATTTATTGCTGTCATATCTCAGCAGTGTATTTAAAATGTGACTTTTACATCGAACTACAGACTGCAAATGTTTAATCCTTCAGTTCCTATCCAAGCTGTTTAGAAAGAGTTTTAGCTAAGTATATGGATCCATCCTTATTTGCTCAACGATATACTTATTTTTTGTATTATCTTAATAAGTTTCCAAATTATCAATAAAATCTGAAATATGTTAAGCATATCTTCTCTTTAAAAATAATAATATATTTCAAGAGAACATTTTTCTACAAAATATTGTAATTATGAAGAAGTGAATTTGTTACTTCTTTTCAAATAAACACTTCTATGAAGTTACATAGACCCTTATTTAAAGGTAGACTTATCCAAATTGAGTAAGATATCTAGTGAAAGGAACACATAAAAAGAAAAATAGACTTTATTTTTGTAAAATTTCATGAGTGAATATTTACATATTCATTATTTTCATTAATGGAATTGCCTGAAATAATGCAAGTTTTTTTTTTTTTTTGGCTATTTTGGAATGTTGTAATAGTTAAAGTTTTAACTATTTCATAACAAGCATTTATAAATTGAAGTTCAATGATTTTTTAATATTTAATTTCTTTTTCTAGAAAATTTGTTCTGATCATTGTTCAATTTAAGAATTTAATGTTTTACCAAATAATAAGGAAATAACAGAATTATTAAATTAAAGGTTGTGCATATTTTTATGATGATGTAGATCAGCCATCGAAAACAGACATTAATCAAATCAAACTTTACATATCACTCCTTCGTTGTTTACAAGATGAAGCATGTTAATTTGACTGAAATCAGAATTTCTCTCCCTTTTTTGCGTAGCTTTAAAAAAAAATAAAAATAAACATTGATTTACCAAAAAATTTTAAAGAATTTTGTCAATTTAAAAATATTCATTAAGATTATAAATCCTGCTTTTACTTTTTTTCCCCTAATTTGTAAATAAATTTCAGTTTAAATTAATCTAATTAATATACTGATGCGGTATTTTACCTGATATTCACTAAAGCTATCAAGCCAATTAGTCGTACTCAGCAGATGTATCAATTTTTTTGTTTGTTTTTGTTTGAAATCTGAAATAAATATTCAGCAGATGAGTGAAACTAACAATATATCCCGATGATGGGAAAACTCATTCAAGCATATCCATCTCAAATCTCTAAATGCATGCTTACATTTGCTCACGTACACATATTGACAATAGAGGCACTGGCATAAACGTAAGTGTTCATACTGACTCACAGTTCCACTCCATCAATATACAGCCATTGTCAAACACACACACACACATGCACACACACACACACACACACACACAGCTGCAGCTTCAATGGACCTTTTCTGCTCTAACAAAATTGATGACTCTTGTTACACTGAGTAATAATGGAATTAAAGATTAAGGTAAGATTAAAATTTATTTTTGTTTGTTGTGTTTGTTATTTCTTTGTTGTTGTTTTAACATATTCTATTGAAATAGATCTCTTTATATAATGAAAGCTGAAAGGGAAACAGTGATCAGTAGACATATTTTTCTTCTTTAGACACATTGTTAACTGGTTGGTAGTAGTGAAACCAGAAATGTTGTTTGAGATTTAGCATTGAAAATTTCCACAACCACCCAAACTAATCCTTCTTATAGATGAAAAACAAATAATGCTATTAAATTTCTACAGATGTTTATTATATCTACTAAATTATGTCAGTTTGGTATAAAAATTAGTTCATTCATATTGAATATGGTATAGAATTAATGGAAGAATTATGTATAATTGGAATTGATAAATGCTGAAACTGTATGCTAAATAAGGACAAATGGAGCTGAAGCTTTGAGCTTCTAAGGAGACTTAACAACAGTCACAAGAGAAATCTATCAGCTCATTATAAGTGTTTGTTAAATCTAGTAAAGAATGACAGAATCTTAAGCAATCTTCATCATCATCATCATCATCATATGATTAATTTAAAAAGAATTTCCTTGATTTGGCAAACAACGTTTAATATAATTCTGAACATTTAATGTGTGTATGTGTGTCTCACTGTTACTAAAACAAAACACAAAAACATAAAAGGGTTAATAATAATCATGATATATAAATTAACCAGATTATTGAGTATTTATTTAGTGAAATTAAAAATGAATATAAAATTAGTAATACCTCATGATAATCTTTCTGTTCCAATTTAATTAGGTATATTAGTTTGGATATCCATTTAAATTACTGCTGCTTTTTCTAGTAATATTTTCAGTATAGAATTATGTTACTTATTGTTTTCACTACAATCTTTCCCCTTAGATATTTCTTACTGTCTCACCTTAAATCTTTCTTATAACTCAGTCAATTTTTATGAATTTCTTTGATTATTATTTTCTTTTCCTGTTAATTTTATTTTAATTAAATGATACATAACAACCAAATCTTCCTCAAACCATATCCTCCCATCTTAAAAATAAGAACAAGAAAATGTTATCCTTAGTCTGCTAAAGAATACCATTTTCCTTTTTTTTTTTCAAGTTTGGGATTTGACCCATCTACCATGACTGCAGAGAAAACCTTTGTGGTCAAGAAAATAAATTATTATTATTATTATTATTATTATCATTATTATTATTAGTAGTAAGGTGATGAGCTGGCAGAATTGTTAGCACACCATGGAGAACAATGCTTAGCAGCATTTCATCCGTCTTTCATCCTTCCTGAGTTGATAAGATAAGTACCAGTAGAGCACTGGGGTTCATATATGGATTCTAATGGCGCAGAGGCCCACCACTGGAAGCATATAATTCTTTTATCGTTCAGTTTCTTATAGGACCCCAGTCTCAGAACTAAGATTACAAAGCTAAATAATACATTTAGGAGAAGGTTGAAATACTGAGTTAACCCTTTCGTTACTGTATTTATTTTCAGATGCTCTGTGTTTCTTTCAATTACTTTAAATATAACAAAGAATTTACTAAAATAACTTAGTTATCATTAAGCTAGTGTTAAGAACTTAAATTGTAACTAAGGTTTGGTGGAAGATTTTAATTCAAAACTTATGGAAACAAGACATTTGTACTACAGAGCCAGAACTGGTTTCAGCCGGGTTGGTAACGAAAGGGTTAATCTCAGAATGAGTATGTAAAGGGATGTAACTAAATACCACAAAGTGTGTGTGTGTACGTGTCCTGCACACTTATAATGTTGCCTTTGACTACCAACCCTTAATCCTTCATAATAATGATTTCTTATATTTGCACAAGACCTCAGATTTGCGGAGTAGGTACAGCTGATTTATTTTATTATCCATGGAAAGATGAAAGACATAGTAGACTTTGAAATCAAGGCATAAAAGGAATTTTAACTAAATAGACTCTTTATCAACTCTAACAATCCACTTTGATAATGATGCAAGAGCATGTTTTATATTTATGTATGGGAGGAAGATTCAGTCTCCAAAATATTTTCCTGTTTTCTCTTGGTTTGACATTTTTTTTTTATCAGTGCATCATTGTTGTTTTGCTTTAAGCTGCTCTACTGGTTAATAATAGAAGAAACCATGATTGAGGCATTTATTACATTAAGATGAGATCACAGTCAAGCCAACACTATATTTACTGAAGCATTACAACTTATTGTTTAATTCCTAATAAATGTAAGCATTGTATATCTATTGTGAAAATTATGACATGTACACACACACACAGAGTTTCCAATTTACAATATATTTCTCTATTCATGTTTTATCAGAATGTATTATCAAAAACTAAAGAATTGTATAAATCTTAAGAAGGTGATTCCTCATTTATTATGATGTAATACCATCATAAATAAGAAATCACCTCCTTCATAACACTTTCAAGTTAATGTTTTGACAGATGTTCTTTCTATTGTTGCAGGTTAGATTCTAAGTACTCAGATGATCGTAAAGTGTTTCAAAACCAAAGAGAATTATGTGGTTCCCACCATGGATCATCTTCTCACTGTTTCATACATGTCTTAGTATAGACCTCACTTATCATATAGAGGAAGAGAGAAGTCCAGGAACATATGTAGCAGACATTGCTGCTGATTCTAAACTGTTAGACAATATCAAATCAGCTGAACAGCAAATGGTAACATTCAGTCAACTCAAAAGAAAAGTAACACAATATTTCAATGTGACCAAAACAGGAAAACTTTACACTTCTCAGAAACTTGATGCTGAATCACTTTGTACATACAACAAAGAATGTTCTAGGATTATTAAAATTGTTGTTCGGAAAACAAAGTCATTTACAAAAATATTGAAAATCAAAATTGTAATAAAAGATATAAATGATCATGCACCAGAATTTCCTGAAAAACAAATAATTTTACAGTTTGGGGAAGGAGATCGAGAAGGTATGAAAAAGTCAGTTCCAAATGCCATAGACAAGGATATCAGTTACCAAAATTCTTTCATTGAATATAAACTTAAAAAGTCTGATGATTCATTTTCCCTGTCAGTTTCTAAAAGAGCTGATGGTATTTCATCATTAAAGATTGTTTTAAAAGATAAATTAGACCGAGAGATAAAAGATAAATATAATTTAGAAGTTATTGCTAAAGATGGAGGTTCTCCATCTAAACAGAGTGTGTTAAATGTTGTGATTGTTGTTGAAGATGAGAATGATAATCCACCTGTATTTTCAAAACCACTCTATAATATTTCCATCAGAACCACACACGACAAGACAAAACCTATTCTTACTTTGTCAGTAACCGACAAAGATATTGGATCCAACAGTAAAATTACTTTCCATTTCAGCCCCAAAACTTCCAGCCAAGCAAAGGGATTTTTTGATTTAAATGAAAACACTGGAGAAATATTTTCAACTAAGTATTCTAAATTAGATGAAAAAACAACCTATGAACTCTTTGTTGAGGCTAGAGACGGGGGCAACCCTCCTCTCAGTTCTATAGCAACAGTTCTAGTAAATGTTATCAACCAACACAACAATCCTCCATCTATTGATATTGATTATGTTAATGCAATCAATGACAACACAGCTACCATTTCTGAAGACATCAAAGTTGGTAGTTTCATTGCTTATGTGATGGTCACTGACAACGATGTGGGACAAAATGGAGAGGTCAGCTGTGATATCAAACATGATACATTCAAACTACAGTCAATGGGATCTAAAGAATATAAAATCATTCTAAACAAACCAGTGGACAGAGAAACACAAGGACACTATAACATTCCTGTCTCGTGTCAAGATAAAGGATTACCTCCTCTGAAAAGTGTTAAAACCCTCTCTATCCAAGTGACGGACATCAATGATGTACAACCACAGTTTACCAAAGATACATTCCAATTCCTCACCTATGAAAACAAAGATAAAGACTTCCCTATTGGTTTTGTCAATGCCACTGACCCTGATCTTGGATCTGCTGGACAACTCACATATTCTCTGCTGCGTAAAGAAAAATCCAATCTACCATTTCTCATCACCAGTTATGGCTTCATTTCAGCCACCATGTCATTGGACAGAGAGAAACAAGATGTGTATAAGTTTGAGGTTTTTGTCAAAGATAACGGAAGCCCATCTCTGAATGACACAGCAAATGTTGTTGTTGAGATTCTCGATCAAAATGACAATGCTCCCTATTTTACATATCCTAGTAGTGACCCTTACACCCTAAATGTGCAGTACCATCCGCAGAGTAAGAGTGACATCACAGTTTTGAGAGCCTCTGATGGGGACAGTGGAAACAATGCTTTCCTCAGATATGCAATCGTACAAGGCAATGATAAACAGTTGTTTAGTATGAACTCACACAGTGGTGCTTTATCATTCTCCAGACAAGTTTATCTAAATGATGCTGGAAGTTATGAGCTGGTGTTTGTTGTGAAGGACAGTGGTAGTCCAGTTCAGTCGTCAACCACTAGTGTCACTTTGGTATTGGCTGTTAGTAACGAGACATCACCAATGTCGAAGAGTGGACCTTTACAATCTTCGGGTAGGGTCCATATGACATGGGTTATTATCATTGTATCCTCAGCAGTAATAATATCAGTGGCTATTGTTGTTTCTATAACACTGTGTATTATGAAATGCATTAAACACAGAGATAACACAGCAGCTGCTACAACAAAGACTACAGCATACCAAGGTAGAGCAGAGATGAAACAATTGTTGTACCAGACTAACACTTCTGTTGCTATGTCAAGGAATCCCGAAGAGATGGTGAAAAGGAGTATCTATTCTGAGAGATCCAAGAGTGAATGTTATGCAGAAGGTCAGCTGCGGAACAAATATGAATCTTCAGTTCAGTCAAGAACTTTACCAAAGCCTACCCAAGTAAGTCGTAAGATATTTTACATCTGTGACTTAAGTTTGAAGTAAAAAAATTAGTTGGTGTAATTGTTTATATTATTAATTTCATGTTTGTTTTTAAAAACTTAATGCTAAGAGTAAATATCCAATGCTTTTTAATTTCTTTTACTTTCATTATACAGAAGTACAGTCAGCCAGTTGTGGTGACTTCGAATGATGATGCTGTTGAAGTAAGTAGTCTGACATCAACATATCAAACAGGAACGCTGTCTTCCCAGCAAAATAATGAACATGGACATAGTGTAGGGAATATGAAACATTATGAAGAAATACCAGAGATGTCAGGTAACTAGTAACATCAAAATCAAAATAGTTCTGATCGTTTATCTAATTAAATGTATAATTTTAAACAGCATATTAATTTTAGATTTACCATTAGTGTTAGATTCTTTTTTTACATTGCTGTTAATATTTTATAGTATTCATATGTTTATTCAAATATTAACTATTTTATTGAATTTTATAATCTATGTTTTAAAAGGATGTCAAATTAGTTGAGAAGAGAATATTTTCCACTATAGAATATAGCTCCTCTATTAATATATGAAGATAATAATGTTGGGAATTTTAAGTCTCTGCATCAATACCATGCCAACGTCTGACCCAAATCTTAATTTTTGTTATCCTCACACTGGTATTGAACTGTGCCTCTGGTAAAGAAGCTTAACTCTCAACTGTCATTTGAAGAGATAGTTCTAGAGTGTTTCTTGTTGTATAATGCTCAGAATCTACCATAGTTCAAAGAAAGGCAATGGGGGAAACAGCTCCAGTAAAACAGGACACATTCCATGTTCTCCTAACAAAACAATGCTTTACTGGATATTATTTAAAATAATTGATTAAAAAGGATTAAGCTTTGGGCAACTGAATAATTTTAGAATATTTATCATTAAGAAAATAATAAGAAACAAAAACTATTATCTGCTGATAATTAACATTTTAAATTTTATATTAATATTTTGTATTTAGTGTACTGAAATTATATTTATGTTAGGAGATCAATATTTTTAATGAATTTATTTTCCATTCTTATAACTTCTCTACAAATTGATTACAATTTGTGCTATTGAACCAATTCTGTTTATTGGTTACTATTGAATATTTCTCATTTACATTTCAGGAAACAATATCTACAAAAACAATGAAGATTGTACATTGAAAAAAGATGAAAACCAGGAAACCTATCTAAAACATGCATAACATATAATAGTTTATCTTCTATCTGTCTTAGGGAGGCAAACATTATTTGTAACATTCTTAAACTGATGTCGTTAAGTTTTATTTTCTTAATTATCTTCACAAATAGCTTTCATTAGACATTCTGAGACATGACAACTAGATTTTTTTAAGATAGGCAACTTTAGTGTCCTTAAAAACCTCTCTGCCATAAAGACTACATGTCAGAATTTGATGGTTAATTTTATTTTCCATTAAATACAACACTGTATGTGTACGTATGTATATATATATATATATATATATATATATATATATATATATATATATATATATATATATATATATATATATATATGTGTGTGTGTGTGTGCTTAGCTATATGTGTGTACATATACATATAAATCAATCCAAGGAAAAAACAATTTCCTTCAATGGGATGGAAAACATCCAAATTTCACTGGTTCTTTAGTTAAATACCACAAGATAGTAGAGAAAAAAATCTATATTAAAGGAAATAGAGAAATACGATTGACATATTAAAAATTTATTAACATTATGATATAATATAATTATAATATAAAAAGATATAATATAATATAACAAATAATTAAAACAAATGTCTCCCCCAGGGAATTTATAAAGATTCACTTTTAAGCATATGAGTCTCTTGAGGGTAGTATTTGTCTAAAAAAAGACAAAAATTTCATGCAAGGACTGCGAAATTATAATAAAATAGACTTAATACATTACCTGTATTTATTTTATACACTTCAGGAAAATGAAAGACAAAATCCACCCTGGGATTTGAACTTAGAACAAGAAGAGACCAAAATAAATCCCAAAAGTCATTTAGTTCAGTACTCAACTGTTTATGTTGCTCCAATAAAGCCAATTTTTTTGTTGTGTGATTAATTCGAGATCACTGGCAAATTTTATTGCTATTATTTAGTTAGAGTTATGAAATACATGAGAGTTACATTTTGATAGCAAATATTTAATTTTACACGAAACATAGGATATAAGAGACCTTTGATGATATTTTATTTCCTTCAAAATTTGCTTTCCTCTCTAAACAAAGTCAGTTTAAAATTCCATTATCTTACATTTAAATTCTCTGT
Organism: Octopus bimaculoides; assembly: GCF_046866305.1. NCBI lineage: Eukaryota > Metazoa > Mollusca > Cephalopoda > Octopoda > Octopodidae > Octopus > Octopus bimaculoides. The sequence continues at coordinate 2,560,733 of NC_142941.1, forward strand.
ACTTCACTTTGTTTTCTACAAGCTACTTAACATTTATACTGATAGATGAAGAAAAGCAAGAGCATATAATTCAAGGGGTAACTCTCTCTCTCTCTCTCTCTCTCTCTCTCTCTCTCTCTCTCTCTCTCTCTATCTCTCTCTCTTTCTCTCTCTCTCACACACACACATTCAACCAAATGAAATGTTGTAGCAGGCTCCTCTCTGGTTGATCATCGTAAAGCTGTTGTTACAGCACCAGAGACCTAGCAGCAACAGCAATTGTTACAATGAACTGGTTTATTTCAAGTGGCAGTGTCAATCATAACACAAAACATGTAAGTTTATTTACATCTTTCAAGTGTTTATATTTTTCTGATAAAACATTTTCTTTGTAAATTCTGGACAAAGAAATATATAAATTGTTCCATGTTTACATAATCAGCAAATGTCCAGTATCTATATGTTGTGCAAAGTGAGAATCTTTAATTCATCACCATCGTCGTTGTCATTTAACGTCTGCTTTCCATGCTGGCATGGGTTGGATGGTTTGACTGAGGACTGGTGAGCCAGAAGGCTGCACCAGGCTCAATCTGATCTGGCAAAGTTTCTACAACTGGATGCCCTTCCTAATGTCAATCACTCCAAGAGTGTAGTGGGTGCTTTTACATGCCACTAGCACAAGGGCCAGTCAGGTAGTTCTGGCAACAACCATGCTCGATAGGTGTTTTTTTTTACGTGCTACCTGCATGGAAGCCAGTCCAGTGGCACTGGCAACGACCACGCTCAAATGTTGTTTCTCACGTGCCAGTAAGGCAACAATTACGCTCGAATGGTGCTTTTTACATGCCACTGGCACGGGAGCCACTCCATGGCCCTGGCAACAATCACGCTCAGATGTGCTTTTAACGTTCCACTGGCATGAGTGCCAATCAGGTGGTACTGTCATTGGCCACGTCAGCGATTTTGATTTCACTTGCCTCAATAGGTTAAATTATTAAATTAATTTTCTGTTGTATTTTGTCTCACACATAATGATCCTTTCTACATTTTGTTGTTGATTTTTTTTATATTTATATTTTTACAAAATATGATGCTTATGACACTATTTTAGGTTTAGAAACATTTCATTCGGTTTGAATATCATGTAATTTGTTAATTATTGTTTGTGATTTATAGAATAAACTATTTAATATAAAATATCAAGAGGTATTTTGAATATTAGCTAAGTGGCATAGACTGGGACATAAACATTTTGAGTGGAGTCTGAAAAGTTCCAGTGACATCTTTTGATGAATTGGAAGTTTTTGCTCTCAGACATTGAATGTAAATGGCAGAATCCTGTGGCATGCACTTGACTGAACTTAGACTAAAGAATTTCCTAAAATCCTTGATGTAAGATTAATGACAATGAGAATATCAGATATTAGCTTTATTTATGCAAATCTAAAAGGAATTCTGTAATCATATTGTTCAAATCAAGGAACATGGAAAAAAATTGTTACCCAATTTTTAAATATGGCAAAATATTGGATTATTTACTTGCAAAATAACAATATAAGATCTATAAATTAGAAAATTACTATTTGTAAATATTCAGTGACTAGTTGTCACTTTGAAAACTATACATTTCGAACAGGAATTTGGCAGCGGCACCTCTAGCCAAACAATTATTCTGTGGTGCTGAAGGGAAATAACCTAGAAATCGTGATACACAGATATTGTTTTGAGCTGAGTGGGGGTGCTAGATTCCCTTGTTCAAAAATATAAGGACACAGATTGTATCGTATAGCCAGCTGGAGACGATGTCTCCTGGGTCTAAATTACAGCAACATTCATCCTAAACCAGGACTGCCATGTTATGTTGGCAAACAATCTTTACTCCAGTATAAGATCTGTTTTGGTTTACTTTTCCAGTGATATAATAAATATTTTCAAACATTACCATTGTAAATTTCATAAAGTCATATGGTTTGCATTTTTACCTGGCAGGTGATCAGGTGGCAAGTAAGTTTCTTCATATTATTGTTGCAAATAGCCGAGTCATTTGCATTACAGAACTCCCCGAGCCTTGATTTTTCTATTGTTTGGGCAATATCCAAGCTTGGAAAGACTAAAGGAAAGGCAAAAGCAATAAGCAATATCAGATATCCATAAAAGAAGCTACTCATAAGGTTTTATGTGGCCATGGTGGAAGCTGAAAGTAAGAAGTTTGCCAAGTGTTCTTCATTTGTAAGCAAATTAATATATTTTTGAGGGAGTGTATACAAAAGGATTGCAGTACACTTGCCGTTAGCAACACTGCAAAAAGTAGAAGCATGGTGGATATGTTACTACAAGAGGTTGCTGGTAAATTTGTGGGAGAGAGAGAGAGTAACCAGCCCAAGGGGACACAAACGAGGGAACTGCTATTCAGATAGACAGGTGTATGTACACAGTAAAGGTATCAGCCTCATTAACAAGGTTGCTCCCTTCCATTATTCTTTTCTACTCAAGGCACAAGGTCCAAAATTTTTGGAGAGGGGCCCAGTCGATTAGATCGACCCCAGTACGCAACTGGTACTTTTAATCTATATTCTTTGGTTGTGAAGAAACTGACTGAGTTTCCCTTCCATCTCATTTTCTTAACATCAGATATATCTGCTTCATCTCAGCTCTAGCATTTGATAGAATCCCTTCAGACCTGTCTGTCAAAGTTTTAATTGTTATTAGGAATTACTTTAATATCCTAAGCTTAATTGCATGAAGCTATTTGAAAAATATTTGATAAACTTTCAGGAAACACATCCTTAAATTGTAAATATATGCACTAGATACTAAAAAAAAATAATCTATACAATCTAGACTGAACAAATTTTTATAGTTGTAAAATGATAATTAATACATATATCTCACATAATTTGCCAAAAATAGCTGCCGCACATCCCTCGAATAACACTCACTGCCTTTAAAAAATTGAAGACTTATTTGAACAATATAATTCTAGATATACAAAAGGAATAGATGGTCATAATTGGAATGTTTGTTATCTTAGTTTTGCTCAATTAAGGCAAAACAAGCTTTCTAAACAAAATATCTAAAAGCAAGATTAGTTCATATAATGTTCAAACTGATGAACCCCTATAGTCTATTTATCTAAGGAACAGTTAATGTAAACCTTTTAGCATACAGTTTTCAGTTGCTATAGAGTAAATAATCTCAAAGTTCAGCATTTACATTTCCTTTTGTATTTTTTGTGAATGTGCAATGTGTCATATTTTAACATAGTTTTGTTTTCGTTACAGATAATATTCTCAGCTACAGAACAAATATAAAGTTCAAAGCAGAACTCTTCCCAAACCTTCATTGGTAAGAACCGTTTTTTGATAGAAACTTTTTAATTGCTACAAAATAATTTTTTTTTTTTTTTTTTTTACAAACATATTTGACTAAAATTTTTCTCCAATTTCCTTTGATTAGAATTGTTTATTTTCCTTACTAATTATTTGCTATATTTTTAGACAGAAGTGCAGCCAACCAGTTATAGTAAACTCTAATGATGATGCTGTAGAAGATTATTCAACTTTGCCTTCTAACGCCCCATCTGGTTCACTCTCTACTCAATAGGGCAACACCCAAGGGTGGGAAATTTCAACTTTATAAAGAAATACTCGAAATTTCAAGTAAGTAATTTAATAATCCCCTTGTAAATATCTATCATCATCATGATTGTTACACATTTCCGTTTCCATGCAGACATAGGTTGACTGGGTCTTCCATGGTTAAATACCTTTTTTAACACCAACTACTTTACAGAGTGTACAAGATGCATTTTCTCTTGGCACTAGGGAAGTTGCCATGTCTTCTACAAGATTGAAAGGATCCCCTGGTACCTCACTTAACAGATTGCATTTTATTATGGCACCAGCACAAGAGAGGAAAAGAGTGAGAACATGATGGATAGATTGTGAGGGTGAATATTGGTTCTTACTACTGTTTAGCTATTTTCAAATAACATCATGTATTTAATATGAAATGCAAAATTTCCAATATTTTTTTTTTATGTTTTGTTATTTTATAACTTGAACTATTCAGACTTTGTATTTCAATAAAATTTTAATTTGATTTGAAATTTACAACATTTCATTGGTACATTTCAGGGACTGAAATATACATTAAGCAGCAGCCTTGAATAAGAGTCACCACCAAAAGACATCCTTGAAACATGTAGCAATCATGAAAACAATCTTCCCCCAGTCTATTAATTAACATAATGGAAATTTTGTTGCATAATATTTGAGTGGAACTTTAATTTCAAAACCATGACAAGTCAAACAATGTAAATATTTCCTGTCTGCTACAATTTACCCATATACTAGGCATATCAAAGAAAAAATAGCTTTAATGATAGCTACTTTAAAAGACAAACTTTTATATCTTGAGGCTTATTGTTTTATTTTCTGTTATCTCAGTATTCCTTTGCACTGAGTTACGTTTTCTTGAAACTGTTTTTATCTCAATAAGAACTATCGTTGAAGAGGACTCTTTACAAGCTTTCTTTTTCAAGTTTCCCCTTTGAGAAAAGGGGAAAATAAAATTATTTGTATTTATTGATATTGTGACATTAATTCCCCCAAGTCCCAAAAAAAAGAGAAACTATTTTGTTGGGCGTATACTTGTATTTGTAAATGTTTATATGTTTGTGCTCTTTTAAAAAAGAAAGCTTAACTCAAACTTCTCAAACTAAATGTTTTAATAAGCTACAAGGGTAAATTTAGTTGTAATAAAACTTATTTTTGACATGGTTCATTAAGTTCTTGCTACTTCAGAAATATTTCTGTAAAAAAAAATAATGTTCATACATAGATAACATTAAAAAAAAATGATATTTTCTTTAGTAAAAAGTACCAGAATACAATGAAAGTATTCTTGATGCAGCAAATTTAAATATTTGTCCACCATTCACATTCTATTTGTTGAAGTTTTGTTATAAATAAGAAGGTTTTAACTGAAACAATTTTATGTACATCAGTTTGCTTGTTAAACCAAATTCACATTATAAGAATATGGTGTATCATAATATTGTTTCCTTGTATCAGCATAAAGTTACAGATTTGTAAAGAAGTACAAATGTCTAAATTCGCCCCAGTACACACTTATATCATCAACCAGCAGAAGAATGGAAAGCAAATTTCGATCCAGTGAGATCTTGTAATGGATATAAAGGAATGTAATAAAATAACATAATATATTTAATTCAGCACCCAATACACACACACACACACACACACACACCTCCTTATATCAGAAAACACTCATTTGGTATTATTTCATAAAAACAATTTATATCTTAGTAATTACATGCCAAATACATAATCATATTTAAAATGAATGGTCAAGAGTAAGAGAAGGTGACATGCAAATATTAGCATCAAATAACTGTTTTAAATTTCTGTTGCACCAACAAAATTGATACAGGATAATGGAACAGTTAAGCTCATTTATTGAAAATTCCTATCGACATGAATATATATCTTGAGGTAAGTTTAATTTCATCTTTCTATTAACTATACATGGATAAATATATTCTTTAAAATATTTTATCTGTATCTTGTTATAAATGTCTTAATATCATTTCTGAGTCATATATATTTATTTGTTTTATGTTCACACTGATAAAGAGTGAGGTTGAGATTTTGATGTTATTTGAATTTATTATCTGCTTATGAATTATTGCATCATGGAAGGTGTTTATAAGCCATTTAAAAAATTCTGTGCTGCAAATGCAGCACAGAATTTTGTCAGTGAACAGGTCGCAGTCTCAAAATGACAAAAATATTTTGGCAAATTAAATTTAAATGTTGAAGTGAATCTAATGGTTTTTGTGTGTTTTTAAATGGCTTATAAACACCTTCCACACTGCAATTGTTTTTGTTTCAGCACGCAATCTCAGATCAGGTCACTTGCTATGCAAGTACGTCTCCATAATTATGAATTATTTTCTTGGTGAAATAACTTCTTGAGGATTGTAATATTGAGTTAAAAATTTAGTTAGACTTCTTTATATATTCACAGGAGTAAAGATTAGAAATCAAAGAAATGGAGTCATTCTTCTATTTGTTTCGGTAATTTGACTGTGGCCATGCTAGAGCACTGCCTTTAGTCAAGCAAATTGGCCCCAGGACTTATTCTTTGTAAGCCTAGTACTTATTTTATCTGTCTTTTTTGCTGAACGCTAAGTTATGGGAACGTAAACACACCAGCATCAGTTGTCAAGCAATGTTGGGCAGGAGGACAAACATAAACACACACATACATATATACATATATATATATATATATATACGACGGGCTTCTTTCAGTTTCCATCTACCAAATCCACTCATAAGGCTTTATTCGGCCCAAGGCTATAGTAGAAGACACTTGCCCAAGGTACCACGCAGTGGGACTGAACTGGGAATTATGTGGTTGGTAAGCAAGCTACTTACACACAGCCATTCCTGAAAAGCAATTATTACTAAGTGGAACATAAAGATTTTACAATTAAATTACATACACTACTATAATACTTCTCAAAAAATTGCATGAATCTCCACATTATTAAATATTTCATTGTGACAATCAGCAAAATAATTAACTATGAGCCTATAATCTAATCAAGTAATTAGAAAATAGGTATGTATTAAAATATATACCTTAATTATTCTTAAGTTAAAAACAAATATAGAAATAAATATTATGACTCTATATCTCCCAAATTCTAAATAATAGAAAAAAAAAAGTAATCACTTATGTATTCTCTGATGAAACTGCTGTTAAGAGCCTTTTCACAGTAATGCTAATATGAGCCAACAAGAGAGCCGCTAGATAATTGCTCAATTTGCTGGAAATCATACTCTATCACCTTAAAAAAGGAAAGGTTACATGAGATAATGTACTCTAAGATACAACTGACAAGGTGAGACAGTCATGGTTGGACTGCCTTAGATTATATGCCTACTCAATCAGAATGAACCTGAAGCTAAGCAGCAGCAACAACAACAAAATAGAATGTGTTTTTCTCCTGTAAATAAAGGGTTATGATAAACATGATACAGGAAAAGGGATAGCATATTTACATTGGGAATGACGTGTAGCAAACACTCATTGCTTGTAAACAGAAAGCAAATTAATATGAACAGCAAGTACTGATTGAATTAATTAGCTTCTAAAAGATTGTAATTTCGTGGCTTTTTAAATATTTTCTGTCTATATTAAAAAGTTTATCAGTGAAGTGCTTAAATATTTATGTAGTATTTAATTTGATTTTCAATATAATTATAAATCTAAAAAGAAATAATTTTATAGTTCAATAGAAATATCATTGTTATTTTTCTTTTCAAGTATTAAACAAGATTATCAATATAAAGAAACATTTAGGATTATAGTCATTCTCTCCCCAACCTCTCTCTCTCTCAAATAAGGAAATAAACATGCTATGAGAAATTACTTTGAAAAGAAAAGGGTTATAGTTACTTGTGTCTCTAAACTGGTACCAATTGTTATAAGATCCCAAAATATATTTTATGCTGGTGTTTGTCTCTATGACAAACTATCACAAAAGAATTTGTAACAAATCTGGTGATGTGGTTCCATAAAACTGCTTGATAATTATGTGTCAATCAGCAATTGAATGATGGTTAATGAGTAAAGTCCATTTATTCCTTGATTGATGTTAGAAACCAGTGACCCACATGATAGATGGCAGGATATAAATATTGAGCTTCAAATACTAATAGTGTAGTAATATTTGATGATACAAACTTCTGTAGCTTGATTTTCCACTCTGGCTATATTTTATGTGCCAGATATAAACAATAAATAAACTCATAAACAGATGCATTGTTAAAACTTAACATCACAATGGAATTACATGGTGATCCTCAGAAAATAGTAAAAACAAAGTTTAATTTCCACTTTTATATGTCTTACTATTCTAAGAAATATTATTTTTGTCCACTATAAAGTTTTATCTGAAATAAAGAAACACTGATATTAATCTAATTTTTATGACAATATTTGAAAATTTTGATTAAAAATATTTCTGAAGAAATTACTGTTCTATAATTGCACATTAATAAAATCATGGTAGCTATTAAAAACACACACTGGTTTCTCTGCTTTAGCTTAATTATTATTTTCATAATTATTATTATTAGGTATTGAGGGTTTTTTTTTTGTTGTACAGCTAATATTACATGGTCACTTACACTCTAGTTTACTACTAAAATAAAATCAATAATTGAGACAAATAACTAAGTATTTATTCAGTTATGTGCAGTGTTTGTATATATCTGTGTATATATATTGGTAGCTAGATAGTTATAAAACATAATGATATGTAGAAAAAAAATGTTTGAATGGACTGGATCTCTTGACATAGACTTCTTTGTCGTTCAACACACAAAGCATGTTGACAAAAGAAACACAAAACAATAAGTTCTTTCCAGCCTCCCACAGCCCATACTAACAAAGAAAGCTGAAGTATCAGGAACGCAGTAACAAACATAAATACAGCAGCAGGCAGACAGCCGTGCTATATTGACATAAATACATTGTGACACACTACTATAACAGTACAACTGAGTAGTCACACAAAGCAGTACAATTAGATTTTTCAATCCTCTTCTTCTAACCAGGTGGAATTAATTTTGTCACAAAAGTGCGCATTTTGTCATAATTCATTTTATTTATGTTATCTATATATGTATATATATCAGTGGGAAACATTTTGTGTGTGTGTGTGTGCACATCTGATTAGGATAGGGGTATTTTTTTTTAAGTGGTGGTAGTGTTTTTTTTGTTTTTTTTTCTTCTATAGAAAGCAAGAAGCTTTAAGCAACTGGGAAGGGAAATGAATGGAGTGTACTTTATATTGATAGAGCTGAGAGGTGGGAGGATAACAAGTGTCAGCTGTATTGTGTTGAATACAAAGCAGCGAAATCTTTATTGTTCTCTTGTATTTGCTGCCTTGCATTTTCACCATAAGAAAAATTCTTTAATGATCAATATGGAATTACTTATTACACATATAATTTTATTTAATATTTAGCATTCTTATTTTATTTCCCTCTGATTATAAAAAGATGTTTTGTTCAAAGTATTTTTTATGATAATTAAAGGTTTAATGTGAATTATACATTTAGAGTAAAATGTAACAGAAATATACTTAATGTTACTTCATATTTTCAGTAGGCTAACAATAAATCCTTTGATAATTCAGTAGCCAAGATAAACATTGAAAGTGTACAGTTCTATATTTAAGAGATGAGGAATTATGTACATTAGACGGATATTTGTCCTCATCTTGCCCACGGGCATATGGCATAGGGGTTAAGAGCGTGGGCTACTAACCCCAAGATTCCGAGTTTGATTCCAGGCAGTGACCTGAATAATAATAATAATAATAATAGCATCGAAAAATGCCTTAGGAATGAGAACCCAGGTTCAAAAATTCCCCAAGACACCTGATGAAGGTTGGAGGGTATATCAGCCGAAAGGTTGTTAACAACAAACAAGATGAGAACAAATATCTGTCAAATAATGTAAATAATGTATTGAAAGTGTAATTAGCTGTATTTATAATTGTGTCAGTAAATAGTGTTTAAGGCTTTGTTCATTCAGTTCTAAAAAAAAAAAACATATCAAGATTGAAAATGGTAAAAGCGAAAAAGAAAACTATTTAACTCAAACAATGTTTTAAATTGTTTTGATCTTTGTTGACTGTGAGAATTATAAATACCCTGTGATTTCAAAATCTCCCTTGTAATGTTGTTTTAAAAGCAACAAAGCTGTTGTATAAATATGTTATTTTTGTTCCAATAAATGAATTTTATTTGAAAGTTACTGTAAATGAAATTCAATGAATAAAAATAAAATGTATTAAATACGTAATTACATAAATAGAAAATAAACATAGATACAGAAAGTAAATTTTTTAAAGTTATTGTAATTATTTTTTACACTTAAATCTAAAAAAAATGAAAGTTACTATTTCTTAAAATGTTGGCTCCAATAGTTTTATTATTTATGCCATGGTCAGTAATAATGCTGTTGAACACAGTGGACAGGTCTGCCTTGATATCAATTTCAGTTGCAAGAAAGTTGTTTGAAAATCCATAACAGTAAAATTTTGGCATTAAAATCACTTTCACTGATAAGGACCGTAATGATTAACAGCAATGATGTAAAACTACAGCTTACCGAAAATATGTATGATTATATGTGTAAGCAAAACATCCATAACTGTACTCAGTCAGGGCTAACCTTGAACTAGTAACAATAATTCAAGAATATTAATGACTAGTATTGTTTTTTGAAGTGTATTATATGTAAAAGTGATTCAACTGAAAGAAAGAAAAAATGCCTCCATTCTATTCTAAAACAGAAATGAACCAATTGTTTTACAAGACATGATACAGTCAATATATCAATATATCAAAGAAAGTTGAAATTTTCACTCTAAATTGTCTGGATACCAACAAATATTGAACCTTCTTTCAAAGAAAAATACATCTCCTAATTATTACAGGTGAATAATTTTGTGTCCATTTTATATAAATCTATGTGCATGCCATGTATGTATGCATGTTCTTGACAGAGTTTGAATAAATGTAATATTTATAGAGTGTTTTTAGCTCTGCCTACTCCTTTTACAACTTCCATATTTATGAGCAGCAGTGTCATAAATCCACTCTACCAAATCCACTCATAAGGCTTTGATCGGCCCGAAGCTATAGTAGAAGACACTTGCCCAAGATGCCATGCAGTGGGACTGAACCCGGAACCATGTGGTTGGTAAGCAAGCTACTTACCACACAGCCACTCCTGCACCTAAACAATTATTGTAGACACCATCACTAACTATTATTACCACTGTGAGGGATCTTCTTTGGAGTTGCTCTACAAGCTAGAAATAGTCTCCAGGTCTTTCAGAAAAGATCAGATGATCACAGCTAGAATGCTTCTGATCACACCTTTGCTCAGATAGAGTTGAACTGGGAGTAAATGACAGCAGCCATAAAGACCAATACTGTTATAGACCCCAGTATCTATAATATGTTGTATTTCATTTTTCTTGTGACTGGTTTAATTTACTGTGTAACCCATAGCTGACTAAATAAAAGACACGTTGAACAGAGCTGAGCTCTTTTCAAAATAACTTTATTAAAAGAACAAAAAGGAAAAGAACTTTCTATTTTGCAGAGTAATCATTGATTTTTACTGTCATTCTAAACAGACACTCATGTAATCAATAAAGCAAACAAAGATAATAAAAGCAGTGCCTACTTTTTTGGTGGTTGGATATGTGCACAAAAATTTGAAAAGGAAACAAATAAAAGGAACGGATCATTAGAACTGAATGAAAATATTATACAAGCATGAGAGCAGATATAATCTAAGTAAAGTCTAATCTGAAATAAGGGTTAAGATTCAGAAATGAGTAAATTAAAGAAAGTGTGCTAAACATATAATGTGTAAGAAAATTAATTATTATAAAGATAACAAAGTTATATAAATATATTCTGAAGGTGTAATTGACAAATATAAAATATTTTAACATTTAATTTTTGATTAAGCATAATGAATATCTTAATGTTATAAAACTACTTTTTCTGCAATAAGTCTGTAGTTTGCTTACTACACTTTTTTTTCCGAAACTGGAGGATGTTCGGAGAAATGGAACCTGTTCTCAGCTTAACTTTTACTACATCTCGATGGATAGCAAAACTTTCTAATCAATTATGTCTAGACCTGCTGCTTTATAGTAATAATAATGAGCAATCAATTCTATCAAAACTTAAATTTGTTAACATCCACTTTTTGTTATATCTATAATAAATCGCTTATTATTAGCATAATATATATGTATAAGTTCACAAAACATTCTTAATTCACACAAGTTCTCATAACATCTATAATTTGGCAAAAAATTGTTACATTCTCCATTTATTTCTTAAAATACTGTTTTCTACGAAGTGTCAAGAAGTTTCATTGCACTTTAGCAACCTGGTCACTGACATACTTAGTGTCAGTGACCAGATTGCAGAGGTATTATAAAACTTCTTGACCCTTCATTGTAGACAGTATTATTAAGAAATGAATATAACAGATTTTGTGTTCTTAAAAGGTTAAAAATTACTCTTCCACTATGTGACTGTTTCAGTTTCACCACACAATCTCAGATTGAATCTTGTGAAGCAAGTAAAACTCCAAAATCTATAATTTAAATGTCATAAAGTGGCACATTGTTAATCTGCATGTCACTCAATGAAGGAATTACTATTATATATGATTTGTTTCTTAGCATGTGATAAAATCATAGTATATTTTAATTCCGTTTAGTACATGTTTGAACTGAGATAATTGCTACCCCACACTTTTTTTTATATGATTTCAGAACATGTTTCCTACCCAAGAGAGTCAAAGGTCTTGATGGAATTGACAATATTTACTCCAAAGAATTCCAATTACACAGTAAACTGTGGTAAATTTATGTTTCAAATATATTAAATGTATTTTCAAATGTTTGATTCACTTTATAAAAATCAGTAAATCTTTTAAACAACATGTAAAGCTTTGTTATGAAGGACTCTGGAGAAAATGTTCAATACACAATGAAAGTAGAAAATTCATTTGGTAAAGATGGATAGACAACATCGGATTAAAAGGTTTCAGTATTAATGAAAATTATAGTTCTGTTAAATAACACTTTCATATCAGACACATGTTAAAAAGGAATGATGAAGGCTAATATATGATCTTAAAAAACCTAAACCAGTGGAATACCCAGACTTCATAACTTTGGCATGTTATATGATACACATGCCAAAGCTCCTTTTAAAGCTAGTAATGGAATGGTATAAACATTAGAGGAAGAGATATCAATAAACCTCTGAAATTTGTAAATGAAAATATTTATGACTGGGGAAAGTTACATAATTATTAATTTTAAATACACTAATGGTAAAGGCAAAATATTTCATCAAGAAAAGAAAATGCAAATACTGGTATATCTAAGAATATGGAGAGAAGTAACATCAATGTGACCAACATAGCACTTGGGTTAGAATAAATTTGTAATCAATTCATTAAACAAAAACGAGAATTCAAAATACTCTTGATACTTTACATTAAATGAAAAAGAAACGGACTTAAAGACTGCTACATCTGACTAGTTTTTTGTAAGGTTTTTAAACCCCTTTTTACGTAATAAAGATTTGGTAAACCATTGAATTATTTGGAGTTGAGTATTCAGGTAACTGAGTTGTATAAAATGAGAGAAAAATGGAATGCATTTCAAATGTTGAGATCTAAAGCAGTTCATATTTATATAACTTCAAAGGAAATACAGCTCTTTTAGATTATCAGAGGAGAGTGTTCCATAATGAAAATTATTTCAAAAGGAAAGAAATAGAGTAACAAAAAAAAAAAAGAAGCAAAGACTGATATACATATATGAAAGAACAAGAATTAGGTCAGAATGCCAATAAAATGTAACACAATTATAAAAACTACAACAGAGAGAAGTGATAAGTTGCTTCGAGCTGACCTCTGGTGCAGATGATACTCAACTGATTGATTGAACATATCTTCCTCCAGCAATGATTTGTGTTACATGAGATAAAAGCCAAGTAATGGTAGTCTACTCTGATTTTTTTTTGTCTGCTTTACAAAATTCATCCAGTGAAATACAAGCTCTTGAACATTATTTGCTCTACTATATCTAATTTATTTTGGAATATGCAATTCCCAGAAAAATTTGAAGCTTTCAGTTATTGACTAAATAGAATGCTTAAATTTTCAATAACAGACACAAAACAGTAAAACTAAGTGAAATTCTAGTTTTTGTTTTCATGTGTGATGCTTCATGTTATAAATAAAACAATGGATTAATGTCCATGATAACTTGGCAATTTTATATACCAGTCCATTTGTATTTCAGAGAAAAATTTGTTTATGAACACTCAATATTTAACAATGAAAAAGAATTCCAACTTGGATAATCATTCATAAATTTTATTTACTTTATATTAATTGACATTCTTATGTTTTTGCTGGAGTTTTTTTTTTTTTTTTTTCCTAAACAATAAACATATTTTCTGTAAAACTTCTAAATTTTTTTTGATATGTTTACTGCAATAGGAAATACATTCAACTTATTGCTAATCAAATGTAGCCGACATTGAATGTTGTGTTTTTTTTTCTTTTCTTTTATAAGGATTCAAAGTAATTTAAATGTATTAGCTCAATTTATATATTCACATTTTTAAATCTTATTTTATACAGATTCTGCTTATGATGGGTTTTTTTTCTTTTTTTTCAAATGATCTCTTGCCTGAAATTTGAGATTCACTCAAATAATTCTTAAGCTACTATCATTCATTTATATTTAAATATTTTCATATCAAATTTACTTAATCAAGACTCGAACACTGTAAAAATATTGCACTGGATATAGTCTGTAATGTTCAGTTGAATTATAATAGTGTGACATAAAAAAAAAGACCATAATTATGTATTAGTCAGGTTTTCATGTGTCCTAATATGAACAGCAAGATATTACCTGTGGTGTCTTTCCTATTTAATTCTTTTGTAATAAAATACAAATTAAAGTTAACTGTGTTTTATTTTTCCTAATGAAATTACAATCAAGCATGAATTATTGTTGTGAAAATTTCCAGAATCTAAGCGTATTACTATTTATGTAAGTCTGAGCAAAACAAATGCTTGTCAACCAAGGAAAAATTGTTGATCAGATAGAGAACGTGAATGGCTTTCCTATCTTGTCTCCATTAATTGATGAAAGTGTTGCAGACATTGGCGCTGTGAGTAAAGCCAGAGCAACTTCAGTTGACTCTGAAGAATATGTAATTCAGTGCTGAATTGCCTAAGACCAAATCTCAAAGCTTTTGTGATGCCAATGCTAGTACCAATTGGGCATTTAATGAGATCCACAGCCTAGACATCAAAATAAGAAAGATACTAACCACCACTGATAATTTCCACATCAACCACAACACCAACAGAATCTATGAAGATGAAGAGATGGTGGCAGAGGCAAAAGGTCAGTTTTGTGGGACAGGGAACAAAAGTTATGCACTATTGAAGAGGTCAGCTGCCCAACAGATGTGAACATACCATCAAAAGTTCAAGAAAAAGAGAACATTTATAGTGAACTAATTATGTTAAAGATTTCAATAATGCCTTTGATTTCATTCCACAGTCAAAGCTGTTAAGAGCATAATACTCAAACGTATATATTTAAAATTTAATTATGTCTTTGACTTGATTTCATTGTTTGTCAGTCAGTTGCTGTTGTCTTATGAATACTATAAATGTTGTGGCTTTGATTTCATTCTATGGTTAGCATTTCTTTAAAGCATTGTATTTGTAGATCATAGACTGTAGTAAAAAAAATATAGATAAAATCATGAGTAGTGTTAATACTGTGGTTGTAAAATAAATAACATTTATGAAAGATGATTCAAAATTTTAAGGGATAAAACATTTCAAGAGTCATCTTATTGATTTCTTTCTTTTATCATAAATTTCACTACAGAATAAGCCACACCCTACCAGGTGTCTGCTTGTAAAATTAATAGCATACTCTAATTCTATTGTATCACACATATAGAATGAAATTTTAAACAAGTAAAATAATCTATAAATTTCCATATAAATAATCTTTGTGTAGTCACAATCTGTTTGTGACAATCTAATATTTTATATAGATTATTTATAAACATTTTTTCAGTACTTAATTTGATAAGCATTTCAGTTTATAGCTAATATATCTTTTTGAGACTAGGTTCAAGGCCCATTATATTTACATGAGCTTATTTTATTGACTATGGAAAAGCAAAAAGCAAAACACACTGACAAGATTTGAACTTAGAAGTAGGAGACCACAATGTAAATATTGAAAGCAATATTGATTACAGATTTACTGTTCTATCAGCTCCACCACCTTTAGTTATAGATAATATTGACCCATTTTTTCTTTTATAGGGTTTAGTCATTGAACAGTGGCCATGCTGAGGCATCACTTCTAACCCTTATCAAATCCAGTACTAATTTTTTCAACTTCTATTTCTCACATCACTAGGTTACATATTTGGCATTAAAAAAAAAAAGAACCAATTTAACACACCAGTTTACACCAATAAATAAATAGATGAGTAGAGGTTTCCCAATTCATTGTTTGCTGACTTGATAAACTATATATTTAAAGTATTTCAACTTGTGTGATATAATTAGTCTGTGGTTTTACTAAGTGTTACCTAAATTACATACATCAGCCAAGTTTTGAAAGGATAAGTTAATATAAATTCTTTTAAAGCTATTGGGTCATCCAATAAATAATACGTTTTTTTTTTATACTTCTTTTAGTTTTTGAAAATTAAGATAAACAAGGTTCTTTTTTCATCTAAAATATACTCTCCTTCATTTTCTACAATGCTCTTCCATCTATATGGTAGACTTGCAAGACCCCTCTTCTTTATTTTGGCGTTTCTCTTTCTCTATCCACTGACTTTGGTGCTTGACATTTTTATAGAGAACCCATTTCTCGCCACCAGTTATTATTTGGTCCAAAAAAAGGTTCATTCGTGAGACATGACTGCAAAGAAAAGCTCACATTCACTCTCTGCACATGATTAGACTCAGAAAGTTTGTGAGGAACCCATTGACCCAATTTGCTGATTTTTCCGATGGCACAAAGGTGTCAATGAATGGTTGAATGACCAAATCCAAGCTTCTCTGCTAGTTCCTTAACAGTTACGATGGGATTTTGTTCCACCAGGGTTTGCAGGACATCCTCATTAAGCTCTACAGATCTCCTGGAACAAGGCTCATCATCGAGGCTGTAGTTTCCAGTTTGAAATTTCTGGAACCACTGATGACACTAGCTTATGCTTATTGTCCAATCCCCATATGCTACATTATTATTCCTTGCACTTTCCATTGCGTTGTTGCCTTTACTGAACTCATAAAGCAAAATATGCCAAATATACTCCTTTGTCACTTCTGTTATAGCTTTGAAAAAAATAACTGTTAAAATCGAACTGCACTCTTCAAAACTTTCACTAAGAATAAAGAATGTTGATGCAGATAGTTTATCCCATTCCCCCTCTGACTTTTAGTTCATGCAATTGAAAAAACCCGCATTATTTATGGGATGACCCAATACAAAACCCTTTTACTAAAAATAAATGAGGTTGAATTAAAACCAGAAATTATTACTCTTACTGACTCAAGTACAGAAGATTTTGAAATAAAAAAATGAAGACCATCTGGCCAAGTGCTGCAGTAAGAGAACCTCTCCAAGTCAATTTACTTATCTCTTAATGACATCATTCTGTCTTAAACCAAGACATGTTGAATTCTTGATATGTTGTCCAGAAAAAAAAAGTGAGATGATTCTGGCTGGAATACCTTTGATCACAGGTCTGCTGGACTGGGGCTAAACAACAACAATCTAATCTGTTTCTAAGCCAATCTCGTTACTACAAAAGGTAGGTCACCATTACAAATTGGCAAAATTGGTAAAGTGCCTTGCTGCATTTCATCGTGTACTTTTATATTCTGGTTTCAAATCTTGCTGAGACAAACTTTGCTTTCCATCCATACATGCACAATCATATAAGTATCAGTTTAGTACTGAAGTTGATTTAATTATACCCATCCTCCCACATTTGCAATCTTGTACCTATGTTAGAAATCAATATTAAACACATTTAAGTTTGAATATATAAGTACGCAGTTATTCCTGTGCAATAGGTTTTGCTGAAAATAAAGTGATCTGCTGCTACTCTCATACTTTCTCTAACTACAATATTCAATCGTCAATACCACATCGTCACCATCATCACTATCTTGATGTCTGCTTTTACCATGCTGGCATAAGTTGTATGGGTTTGAGAATAGATTCCCTAGAAGTAACTACCTTAGCAGAATGCTCTGAAACTACTACAAATGAAAATTTTTGCATTGGGTGGGTAGAGAGCGAGTTTCTTGCATAGTCTCTCTTCCTACAAAAGCAAAAATACACTGCTGCTGCTGCTTATGATGATGATGATGGTGGCGGCGATGATGGTGATGATGAGGAGGAGGAGGAGGAGGAAAAATATTGATATAAATGTTAGTAATTATATTCAAGATTTGAAATCTTAACGTTTGCCAAGTGGAAAGCTATCATCATATTGCTGTGAAAATTCTCAATGAATCTAAAGTGTCTCGTGACTGCAACTACAGAACACTTTTCACTGCCACACTGCATCAATGAACGTACACACGCCTGTCCTTGAAAATCATTATTACACTTTGTTGTAGCTGACTACCTTAGTAGCCAGCTCTCAACTGCTGCAGCTTACAGTGATGATGGTTGTGGGAGACACATGTCCGTAGTCTCTCTCCCTCCCCCCTCTCTAAATGCTAAGCATATCTCTCTCTTGCTTGGTTAGTTGATATATTTATTTTTGTAGTAGTTTGTTTCTCTCACTCCATCACGCACATGTTCATACACACACACACATTCATAGATCACAAACCAGTGTATCTTCCCCAGCTTGCTTATATAGTTTATATATATATATATATGTATAAGTATGTATATGCATACACACACACACACACACACACACACACACACGCATGCACACACAGTGAGGCAAAGAAGAAAACAAACACTGAGAGAGCTTTCAGCTGTCTCCTAATGAACATAAATAGTAGTCATATGCTGTCAGCTGAACTTGATCTAGGCTTCATTAAGCATGAAATATGCTTCGATTTCTGACATCCACGGTCTCTCTCTCTCTCTCTCTCTTTCACTTACCATTCACACTGATTCTAGAATAAACCATTGTCATTTTCAATATCTTAGCAAATAATGGAATATATAATTTCTATCTGCAGTTCACAGAACAAAGCTTATATATATATATATATATATATATATATATATATATATATACACACACATCTATGCAGATTTGTAAGTGTAGATGTGTGTATGCATGTATGCAAATGTAAATGTGCATGTGTAGGTGTATAAATATATATGTGTATATATATATATATATATATATATATATATAAGTCAGTAAATAGTGGGGTTAGGTGTATAAATATATATGTATATACACTGCATATATATAATATGCATGTGTATCTATATAATATCTTTATATATATATGCTTGTATACAAACATACATATATGTGTGTTGTGTATGTATAGATGTTTATTATGTATTTATGTGTGTGTGTGTACACATATATGTATGAATATGTATGTATATATGTGTGTGTGTATATATATATATATACATGTATGTATACTTATAAATATATATATCTATATACATATGCATATATAATATATACTTATATGTATGTGTCTGTGTGTGTGCGCGTACGTGTGAAATGTCATGTGATTCTACCGGCAATGTTTGCGTAATACACTGAAGATCTTGTACATGATATGAAAGTATTGCAGTTGGTGAAAACGATGAGTATCATGTCCATGATCATGAAGCACCAACTTGAATGGTTTGGTAATCTTCTTCACTTAGAGGAGACATGCAACTCAAAACTGGTGCCGTATAGCGAGTTGCAGCAGGGAAAACACCCTTAGTGCAAGCCACGCAAGTATATCAACAACAACCTTAAAGATACACTTAAAACGATCAATATTGATGCTAGCACCTGGGAAAATCTTGCATCAGGTGGAGTATTGTGAAGGAATCTGATTGCTTGGTGTTAATCGATGCAAGAACAACAATGTTGCATACACTGAGTTGAAATGTAATGGTGAATATATGGGGGATGTGAACCCTCTCCCTCAGAAGGATACAAAAGAGTCTCTTTCATGAGACAAGTGTGGTCATGCCTGGTACTTAAAGGTAGGTATACTCAGCCATAAGCGTAATCATAGAAACAACACCATCCCACCATTCATTCAGCAAGATCTCTCACACAACTTCTGTAATAAAATGTGTAGGTCAGCCAGTGGACTCACTCAGCATTACAAATCCCAACATTTGAATAATCAGGCTGCTACTGCTGAGAAACTGACTTGTAATCAATGTCAAATGACTTGCAAGTCCCTCGCAGGTTTTAAGAGCCATATGAGACGTCAGCAGCAAGAGGAAAACCAAATGTAAAGTGTTTCATAGAATGAAATGAGTTTAAGATGTGGTCTTACTCAGTCGCAATTCAACTTCCACTATCTAAATATATATATATTTATATATATATATATAGGCGCAGGAGTGGCTATGTGGTAAGTAGCTTGCCTACCAACCACATGGTTCCGGGTTCAGTCCCACAGCATGGCACCTTGTGCAAGTGTCTTCTACTATAGCCTCAGGCCGACCAAAGCCTTGTGAGTGGATTTGGTCGACGGAAACTGAAAATAGCCCGTCGTATATATGTATATATATATATATGTATGTGTGTTTGTCCCCCACACCATCGCTTGACAACTGATGCTAGTGTGTTTACGTCCCCATAACCTAGCGGTTTGGCAAAAAGAGACTGATAGAATAAGTACTAGGCTTACAAAGAGTAAGTCCTGGGGTTGATTTTCTCGACTAAAGGCGGTGCTCCAGCATGGCCACAGTCAAATGACTGAAACAAGTAAGAGTATATATGTGTGTGTGTGTGTAAATATTAAGTATATGATTTAACTTATTAAACACAGTTCAACAAAGGATGAACTCGCATTCAACCCTTTAAATATATATATACATATAAAAGTATATATAATATATAAACTTATATATATATATATTCTTTTTATTCTTTTTATTCTTTTACTTGTTTCAGTCATTTGACTGTGGCCATCCTGGAGCACTGCCTTTAGTCAAACAAATCAACCCCCGGACTTATTCTTTGTGAACCTAGTACTCATTCTATCGGGTCTTTTACTGAACTGCTAAGTTATGGGGACATAAACACACCAACACCAGTTGTCCTGCTGATCATTACATCACTTGCGGGACATATTAACAAAACTGAGCGTCTAGTGAGTTTCAACTAGAGATCAGTGTTAAAAATATACATAAACAATTGAGGGATTTTTACCTTGCTGGTACTTGGCGACTTCACTAGTGCTGGTGCCAAAAAAACAGTACCCAGTACAACCTTGCAGGTTCACGGATGCCGGTGCCACATAAAAAGCACCTGTACCAGTACCACATAAATGCACCCATGTTGGTGCTGTGTAAAAGCACCCAGTACACTCATTAAAATAGGGTGGTGACCTGGCAGAATCGTTAGCATGCCAGGTGAAATGCTAAGCAGTATTTTGTCTACCATTACTTTCTGATTTCAAATTCCGCTGAGGTCGACTTTAGCGATGAAAGAGTGCAATGAAATAATCTAGAAAGGAAGGTAGTCATTTTACTCACTGCAAAATATGGTTAAATCCATAATTAGATTACACTCTCAAATCAAATTATCTTGAAATATTCCATTCTTGATAAAAGTCATATCATAGTAATATTGTGCAAATGAACCTAATCTTTTGAAGACTCTACTACTATTTATAGCCTACTAATGAAACCCAAGCAATTAATTCTACCTTGCATCACCAACATTTCTAAACCTATCGAAACTGATTGGACAGCAAACTTGATTGAATATACTAGTACTGTTACAATGCATGTTTTTAGCTAAACACTACACGACTAGATCTAGTCAACTGAGACCAAACTGTGGTTACACACAAACAAGAACACTGAATAACAGATTGTTTAACATAATCCAAGACAACAGTGAAGTATGGTATATTCAGCGTTCTGAATCAGAATTTGCTCCCAAAGAATGAGTCAGCTATCTTCATGTTCTGCATCTGAACAAAACTGATGCAACAACTTCACTTGTAGCTTTCACTTGTTCCCTAAAGGATCTAAAAACAGGAGAACGAAGCAAGATTTTGGGAGATAAAACGTAATTAGTTCATAATTCAATATTGTATATAAATAGTGAAGAGCATATTTGATAATTAAGTTATTCAGTGTAAAACAACTCTTTGGTAAAACTTAACAATTAGTATTTTCTGCAAGATTTAAAATCCAGTGATTTAGAATATCATTATCAATAACTGAAATATAGAATTAACTAATTGATACAATTAGGGTTGATGCAATATATGTTTTCTTTCTCTTTTTTTTTTTTTCAGTGAAAAGGAATATATTTTACAAAAAAAAAAAGAGAAGGAAAAAAACATTAATGCAACACCAAGTGCTTCAATTGATCACACAACATATAATTCCTGATTAATTCACCCACAAACAAATTAACTGCTAAATAGTTTTCTTTTCAAAAAAGCACAACTCCACCCCTATTAATCATTATTCAATTAAAAATATTAAGATTAAAGATAATATTTTTAGAGACAGGATTTAAATTCAGATAGGTGGGGACACAATAAAATAGATATTATAAAATATCTAATCTTTATCTTGTATACAATTCTATCTTTTGCTAAAGAATACTTACCAAAATAGAGAAGTAAGAATTTTAATAATTTCAACAAAACTAAAATTTAGATCTAAATAATATTCTGAATTACAAATCAATATCTAAATAAGACACAAATTTTTTTTTATTCAAAAGTAATGAAATTGAAATTTAGAAAAATTAAAATAAAACTTTTATGTGGTTGACATTGTATTTTTATATTTAGTAGCTCCAGAAAGAATAAAGTAGAAAGTGTTGATATGCAGACCAAAGAACTAAGTGGTAGACGCAAGCTTTGAAAGCATTGCTTAAATTTCTTAAAATGCTGCATATCATAAATGGAGGAAGCACATACAAGAGTAACGCAGTTCCAGATGGCAGTCTCATGTGAGACTGCCGTTTCTGGGGTAATTACTGAGGTAATTACATGAAAATAATTTCTTGATGGCAAAATAAAATCAAATTATTTTTATAAGAATAGAATATTTACATAATAGCATTTGATTAATTAAGTATGTGACCAATATTGCAGATTATACTTTAAAAAAATTAACAATAGAGTTTAATGAAACATTTCAATAAAAATTAATGAACTAGTTAAATGTCAGACATTCCGGTTTTTTAAACGCAAATCTGAAAAATTATCTAAACACAAAAATATATGAATTTGATTTCACGTGCTTGTGATGATTTTCCTAAGTGTTAAGCAACAAGAGGGGAGGGGTAGGATGACATAATAATAAATGTTTATAACAAGTAAATCTAATTCAATTTTTTGTAGCACTTAAATTGATATACATAAGCCTTACAGCTATAATTATCAAAATCAAAACTACATTGTTAATGCTTCACATAAGGAGAAAAAAAGAAAGAAAGGAAAATAAAAAGAAGGAAGGAAGGAAGAGAGAGATAGTGAGTGAGTGAGAGAGAGAGAGAGAGAGGAGTGATTGAAAGAAAATCAAGACAGAGTGGTGGGAAGAAGAAGCCTAAAGAAAGTGAGTGGCAAGTGAAACCTTAGCATAGCAGCAGGTTGGCTGCTTGACTTCTATTTCCAGTCCATCAACATAAAATCATTGTCACACTACTACAGCAGCAGTCAGATTGGATCTCTTTTATCATGACACATTCCTACAGTTACAGTTGAAGTAACAATGGATATCCTAATAATAGCGGTATTTACTTTATTTTCTTTATTCTAACAATTTCTTGCATTTTTCTATCAACTCATTCATCTCATTTGTTGTCTTTATTTGCAATTGATAATCCAATATTTTTCAAATATTCATTGGCATATCAATGTTTATAATATAATGCATTCAGTTTGATATTGTAGATGGAAAAAGAGAAATTTGGTTTATTCAAAATATGTAAATTCACTCTATTTCACCTAATATTTTATGGTGAATAATACAAGCCATTCTGTGGCATATTTTTGCTGCAGTTTTCACCCAAATTGTTTTTAGAATGTAGCAACTACACTACAATAATATTGATACAGCTACTCTTTATGATAGATTTTAAGAAATGCAGAACTACAGGTGGCAAAGAAATATAGAGTAAATATCTACAGAATTACAACCTGCAAGAAATATGCTGCAAAAATTATCATATATCAAATTATTTAATTTTATATCACTCATAGATATTAAGTATCTTGCTTGCTGCTGTTGAGAATTACATTAAAAAAATTAATAGTAATAATAATAATAATAAAATTATAACTTGCTGAGCCGCAAATAAAATATGGCAGACTTATAGAGTTTGGCTTCTGCTAATTCTTTGAATTTGTCAATCTTTTGTAAATATAATTTCATCAAAGTATAAAACAGTAATAAAAAAAATAGTTGTGTAATAATATTGGAGAAGTGGGTTATATTATGAATACTGTTTGATTGGTTTACAATAGAGATTTCAGTGATTTTTGGTTTTTCATCTGTGCTTCATTTGCTTATTGCATATGTGTGGGTATGAATATATATATATGTACATATGTATGCATGCAAAGCTGTGTATATCTAACATTTTCAAATAAAATAATAAAGAAATTGTATTAAATTCATTGATAGTTAACTTTAGAATGAACAAAAAGTACATGTAAAACAAGTACATTTATATTCAGTACGAATAAGGTAGAATAACAAGATATAGGTTCAATTCCACTAGAGGGTCATATTTGTATCCTCTTTCATAAACTTTTCCCAATCATACCAACACTGTTTAAATGCAATTGAAAGAACAGATGTATGCAGTAATTAGATTAGAGATGCAAGTTCTGGAAATTTTCTTGTAAGGTAATTTGAAAAAACAAAACAGAATGTTTGCATTGCAAGTTCCAGCTTTTTCCTAGACAACTGCTAGTTTTTCTCAATGAATATATAACCAACAAAAATTCTGATTCTCCAGACTTAATTTGTAACCTGACAGCAAGTTTACAATATTTACAATAATAATTAGTTTTTATGAGAATTCAGTAACAGCAACATCATCAATAATAATTGTTTCTAATTTAGTCTCTAGGCTAGCAATGTTAAGGGAAGGGGGTAAATCAAGGCCATTGCCCCCCCCCCCCCCCCCCCCCAGTATTTAATGAATACATTATTCTGTCAACTCTGGCAAAGTTGACTTCAGTAGGATTTGAAAACATATAAAGAGCCAAGGCAATACCACTAGGCACTTTGTCCAATGCTTAAGGATTTTACCTACATACCATTCTAATTATTGATCCCAGTATTGTAAAGGGATGGTACTTTATCAGTCTAAAAAATGAGGACAAAATTGACCCTAGTGAGATTTGAGCACAGAGAGCCAAAATGTATTCCACAAGATTTTCTATCCAACACTCTAACAACTCAGCAAACTTGCCATATCAGTAATAAAAAAAAATTAAGCTGAGTTTTAAGGGGAAGGAGTCAGTTGATTTAAATCAACCCCAATACTTAACTGGTATTTTATTTACTATCACTGGAAGAATGAAAGATAAAGTTGACTTCAACAGAATTTGAACTCGGAGCATAAAAAGCCATAAATACCAAAAGACTTTTTGCTTGACATTTTTATGATTCAGCCAAATGATAATGGTAACAGT
Organism: Octopus bimaculoides; assembly: GCF_046866305.1. Taxonomy (NCBI): domain Eukaryota; kingdom Metazoa; phylum Mollusca; class Cephalopoda; order Octopoda; family Octopodidae; genus Octopus; species Octopus bimaculoides. Next base: position 2,586,278 of record NC_142941.1, read on the forward strand.
AATAATTGTTTCTCATTTACACACAAGGCCAGCAACTTTGAGGGGATGGGGTTAGTTAATATCATTGTTCCCAGCACACAATATTTTCTTTTACCAAACAACATTGACCTCAGCAGGATGAGAACTAAGAACATTACCAGAATAAATATCACCATCCTCTAACGATTCTGCTAATTCATAGCACTATCAATCCTCCATATGATGATGATGATGATAGGAGGAGGAGCCTTTCTATTATGGGGACAAATTTAGTGGGAGGGGGGATAGTTTTATCAGCCCCCAGTGCTCAACTGGTACTTATTTCATTGACCCTGAAAGGATGAAGGGCAAAGATGACCTTGGTGGAATTACAACTCAGAATGTAGAGAGGAGAGAAATGTTGCTAAGCATTTTGTCCAGTGTGTTAACAATTCTGCCTTAACAACAACAACAGTAATAATAATAAGGATTTCAAATCTTGGCACAAGGCCAACAATGTTTGTGTTAGGAAGGGTTGGCATTAGGAAGGGCATCCAGCCATAGAAACCATGCCAAATCAAACTGGAATTTGATGCAGCCTTCTAGCTTGCCAGCCCTAGTCAAACGGTCCAACCCATGCCAACATGGACAACGGACGTTAAATGATGATGATGATGATGATGATTAATCACCCTCAGTTTAGTATTAAAAATGACAAAGGCAGGGTATCAGTTTAGAGATAGTAAAGGAAAAATTAACCATTTGCTCTACATGGATGATCTGAAGCTTTTTAGTAAGAATAAGAAAGAGACAGATTACTTAATCCAAACTGTGAGTCTCTTCAGCAAAGATATAGGTATGGAATTTGGCAGAGATAAGTGTGCAATATTAGTCACAAAAAAAGGGACTAGTAGTCAGTAGTGAAGGCATTCAATTACCAGACATTATAATCGCTGAAAGAAGGAAAAAGTTATAAGTATCTACGACTATTAGAATCTGACTGAGTACTAACTATAGACATTATTTACATTATTTACATTATTTATATTATTTACATTATTTACATTATTTATATTATTTATATTATTTACATTTGACGGATATTTATCCTCACCTTGTTTGTTGTTAACACAACGTTTTGGCTGATATACCCTCCAGCCTTCATCAGGTGTCTTGGGGAAATTTCAAACCTGGGTTCATTCCTAAGGTATTTTTCAATATTATTATTATTATCATCATTATTATTATTATTATTATTATTATTCAGGTCACTGCCTGGAATTGAACTCAGAATGATAATAATAATAATAATAATAATAATAATAATAATAATAATAATGATAATAATAACATCAAAAAATACCTTAGGAATGAGAACCCATGTTTGAAATTTCCCCAAGACACCTGATGAAGGCTGGAGGGTATATCAGCCAAAACGTTGTGTTAACAACAAACAAGATGAGGACAAACATCCGTCAAATGTAAATAATGTACATAATTCCTCATCTCTTAAATATAGAACTGTACTAACTATAGAAATGAAAGAGAAAATTGAGAAAGAGTACATCAGAAGGGTAAGGGAGTTAATGAACCTGAAGCTAAATGGCCTGAATCTAGTGGAGGCTGTAAATACTTGGGCAGTATTGCTACATAGATATTCAGCAGCTTTTGTACATAGGGCAAAATCTGAATTAACAAATCTAGACAGAAGAACTAATTAGGAATTTAATATGAATTGAGGACTTCATCCATGAGCAGGAATAGCAAGACTATATTTACCGAGAAAGGAAGATGGCAGAGGTTCAATATCAGTAGCAGACTATGAGGAGTTAACTAGAGTCAATATAGCCTCCTGTGTGGGTAATAGTGAGGAAATTTTATCAAGAGTTGTTAGAATAACAGTAGAAGATAAAGAAATCAAAAAGCTAAATGAGGTTAAAAAACAGAAAAAAGAAGTAAGATTATCTGACCAGCAAGAAAAGTCTTTGCATGGTAGATTTCCAACGAGAGTGGCAGAAAATAGTAATAGTGAGACATGGTTATGGTTACAGAAAGGAAGGCTGAAATGGGAGACAGAAAGTTTGTAAGTATCAGCACAAGATCAAGCATTAAAGACTAATTGAATAAGAGCCAAGATAGACAAAAATCGTATAACACTTTCAATACAGTAAAAATAAGAACACCACAACAAACCACGGCACACAGAGCTGTGCTCAGTAGTCTAGTGAAAACGTGATAAAAATAAGGCTACTGAATAATAACGATGATAATAATAACAACAACAACAACTTAGACACAAAGCCAGCAATTTTGAAAGTGGAGTTAGTCATTTAAATTCCAGAAGTTGACTGGTACCTTGAGAAATGAAAGGCAAAGTTAACTTTGACTGGAGTAATAATGACAATAATCCTTTCTACTATAGACACAAGGCCTGTAATTTAGGGGATGAAATTTGAACTCGGAATATAAAGACAGAAGACATGCTGTTAAGCATTTTGTCCAGTGTATTAACGATTCTTCTAGATCACTGCCTTAATAATAATAATAATAATAATGTACAGACCAGACCATCAACAAGAATGGCTGTGTGGTAAGAAGCTTGCTTCCCAGCCACATAGTTCTAGGTTCAGTCCCATTGCATGACACTTTGGGCAAGTGTCTTCTACTATAGCCTCAGGCTGACCAAAGCCTTATGAGTGGATTTGCTAGACAGAAACTGAAGGAAGCCCGTCGTATATATATATATATATATATATATATATATATATATATGTGTGTGTGTGTGTGTGTGTGTATGTGTTATTCCCCTCACCATCGCTTAACAACCGATGTTGGTGCATTTATGTTCCCATAACTTAGCGGTTTAGCAAAAGAAACCAATAGAATAAGGACTAGGCTTGCAAGGAATAAGTCCTGGGGTTGATTTGTTTGAATAAATGCAGTGCTCCAGCATGGCCATAGTCAAATGAGTGAAACAAATAAAAGAATAAAAGAATATTGTTGTGAAAGACCAAAATAATAAATTCTGTTTATTGATTGACATGAGCATGCTCAGTGCCTGGGAGAATTCGATAAGCTCAGAAAATATAAAGATTTGCTAATCGAAATCGAAAGGAGATTTTCTTGGCATTGCTTTAGTATGGCATTCTGTAACAACATTTTTATAGTCTAGTTTTTATTTCTCTGTTTATTACTGCTCAGTATGGATCTTCTTTTTTTCTTTAAACTAAATGCCAATACTTGAGCCAAGAAGAAAGTTTATGCAGAAAGTACTTTTCTAAGAAAATGAGGTGTTTGAAGCTGGGTATGATAATTTTAGGTGAGGTGATTGAACCCAATGTACCTGTAATAATTTATATGATTTTCAGTTATCCTTCTGGGCATCATCCCATATTTGGCATTTCTACTTTTAATTCTGTATACTTTGCAATTCTTTTCTGCTTTGCAACATTTTTTCTGAAGGAATTTCAGTGTCTATCATTGAAGTATTCTTATATTCCATGTCATGTATAATGTCTTTGAAGTTTGGTTATTCTGTTTGTGTGGATGTCAATATCCCATAGGATCTTTGGTATACTAGATTCATTCTGGTATGTGATTGTACCACTCATGTGAAGTGTTGTATCCATATTATTTATCAAGTGACCAATTTAAATTGAGATTGACCTTTCTGAGCTAATAGTCTACAATCTGCTACAATATAATCGATATTTTACACTTGCTCATATTGCTTACATATGCTTATCTACTGAAATAATATTTAGTGTTTGATCTTGAGCAGCTACGAACAAATTGCTTCTCTCTCCCATGTTCATTCATGATTTCTGACATTCTTGCTACCTTTGTGTAACGATCCATGTAACTGCATTTCTTCTTAGACATCCTTTTGCAATTTATTCTACTTTGGTACACAGATTTCTCTTCAAGTTTAACAAGTCATAATTCTTTTACTCCAAGTATTACTGATAATGCTCTTTTTATTTCACAAATTATCACATTTTAGAATACAGTCTCCTCTTAAAGTTCAATGCTAATTAAGTTCTAATTATATTACAACATATTTAAGTAGTTCTTCACCTTTTACAAGGTAAAAACCTTCAATCTTCTTCTACACAATCAGAAATGTTAATAAGTTTTCTCTTCCAGACTTTCCATTTCATGCATAATTGACTGATATTTGCCTTCAAATGGAGCACTCCATCATAATTAGGGATTTTCATGTTTTTCTAATGCATCCACTTCATCTTTTCTCCATTTCATATTCCTCCACTATTACATATGAAAGAGCACATCTCCAGACCAATAGAGTTAGGGTTTTCATACTGGAAGTCATAACAGGATTATGACACTCCAACAAAAAAGAGTTAGAATAAATATACACCAAGAAAAGTTTCATGGAATAACAAAGTGTTTATATTCATGAATGTGCCCCTACACACACACACACACACAAAGATGGTGGAATCAAGACTAATTAGTTGGCTATTGTTGTCGAGGAAAGGAAGCAGCTTTGGATTAGATATCAGTCCCAAAAGATGATATACATCTCTATAAGAAATGAGAAAATTAAACAAATATGAAGATCTGGAAATAGATATCCAGAAAGTGAGACTAAACTCCTTATAATAAATGCTTTGAGATTTATTGAAAAAACATCATCATCATCATCATTTAACATCCATTTTTCCTGCCACTATGCCACACACATTTACCACACTTTGGTTATAACAACAAAACCACAAATTTGGTGGCAAAGCAGAGCCAAATAAATATTATGATTGTGGTGATTGCGATAGGAGAGATTCATGCTTAGAAATTCAAAGAAAAAACTCAGCAACTTTTAAGTCTTATAGAGAATAAATGTTTTTATAAAATGCAAATATAATATATCTTTAAAATTAGTTTTACACATAGAATAGGGTTTGGTATGAATAATAGCATACATCTTCCCAATCAAGCAGAAACATCCAGGGCTTAGATTATGAAATCCTTTCAAGAATTTTAAATCATACACGCTTTTTAATGAAGTTGTTTGTTGGCATTTGTATACTGATGACTTTGAATCTCAATGTGTTGTATTCAGAAAAGCATATTTCTATTGCTAATTTATGTTATAAGAGAGGTGAATGGCAGTATTGATAGAGAATTAAATAAAATGCCATACAATATTTAGTTACATCCTACTATGGTCTGAGATTAAATCCCACCAGGTCCGACTCTGCTTTCATTCTTTTGGGCCCTGTAAAATAAGTACTAATTAAATACCTAAATTGACTTTATCAACTATTTTCAACCTTGTGTTATATAAGAAATCATTATTAAATTAAGAACAAGTTAAAGCACTAATTATCAACAATGCAGCAATTAATTAGCTGCTTATTGTTCCAAGATGTTTTCAGTAGTAGAAAATCATTAATAAAAAATGTTGTAAGAATTTTGAGAAATAAGGCGTAAATTTTGTTTTGTTTTTTAATTTGACTTTTGAAACATGTCAGCTGACAAGAATGATTTCTTAACAAATGAACACAAATTGTTAACAGATTGTCATTCCAGACTTTTTTAAAAAGTGAAAAACCTTAAAAAAAAATGATCTGGATCTTAAAATCTTTATCTTGAACATTTCCTTTCTAAAGTCCTTTTAAATCCTAAATAATTCACAGATGCGTGTCTTAATGAACCACATCTACCATTATAAATTCAGGATAAATGCTATCTGTCAAGAAATAATTATGAGAATGAATTGTAGATTAAAGTCTATTTATAGTAGAAATATAAGATTGTTTAGAATAATAACATAATGTCTCACTTCTCTCCTTTTCTGCAGAAATTTGTTTATGATGAAGCAAAGAAGATAAATGGGCTTTAATCACACAGCTTTCTGGAGAGCATACCTGTGTAGATGAAGTGGATTTATTTGAGCTAGGAATTATAGTTTCCCAAAAACTTTCTTTCTCTATAAAACTGAACTGATTTTTACTCTTATTTTTCTTTTTTCTACTTAAATAAGCTGATTATTTTCATTATTTACGACTGAAAATATTAACTATTTGTTTTAATTTGCTTTTTAATCTTCATTGATTTATTGATTATTATTAAATATAAATTGTAAACAAAATTTGTTTGAATACATTTTGATATTGTTTCTGTTTGTTTTCTGTTTTAGAAATTATTGCAACCAAAACCCAATATCTTCAATCAAAAGCAGTACTAAGCAGAAATATGTTTCTATCACTGTGTATAGTACTGTCACTCTTGCATGACTGTCTAATGATAGATCTTACCTACCGAGTGCAAGAAGAGAAACCTTCAGGAACATATATTGCAGATATTGCTGCTGACTCAACCTTTTTGGACACTATCAAGTCATCAGAACAAAGTCTGATAACATTCAGTCAGTTGAAAGAAAAGTTAACACAACTGTTCAATGTTACAAAGCCAGGAAAGCTTTACACAGCTCAAATACTGGATGCTGAGTCTTTGTGTACATATAACAAAAAATGTTTTAGAATAGTTAAAGTTGCAGTTCGAAAAACAAAAAGTTTCACAAAGATTTTGAAAATCAAACTAATAATAGAAGATATCAATGATCATCAACCAGAGTTTCCTCAGAAACAAGTCAATATTAAGTTTTCAGAAACAGATATTCAAGGCACTGTAAAATCTCTTCCAAATGCAATAGACAGAGATCTTGGGTTTCAGAATTCACTTATAGAATATAAACTGAAGAAAAAAGAAGACGAGCCTTTTTCCTTATCTGTTTTCAAAAGAGCAGATGGCATCTCTTCCTTAAGGATTATTCTCGAGAAACCATTAAACAGAGAAATTCAAGATTCATTTACACTTAATGTTATTGCCAAAGATGGAGGAACACCACCAAAGCAGAGTGTATTAAATGTTGTAATCTCAGTTGAAGATGAGAATGATAACCAGCCTGTGTTTTCCAAACCTTTATACAACATTTCTCTAAAATCAACTCATGAAAAAACAAAACCAGTTGTTGTGATATCTGCAACTGATTTAGATCTGGGTGAAAATGGGAAAATTTCTTACTATTTCAGTCCAAAAACGCCTGAAATTTCAAAAAAATACTTCCAATTAAATAAAGAGACTGGAGAGATATTTATGGTTTACAATTCTCAGTTAGATGGAATAACACTTTCTGAGTTATTTGTTGAAGCCAGAGATGGAGGCAGTCCACCTCTCAGTTCCATCGCAACTGTTTTAGTAAATGTTATTGACCAACACAACAACCCTCCAAATATTGATGTCAACTTTATTTCTTCTCAAAATGATAACACAGCAACCATTCCTGAAGATATTAAAGTTGGTAGTTTCATTGCTTATGTGATGGTCACTGACAATGATGTGGGACTTAATGGGCAGGTCAGTTGTGATATTAAACATGACAAATTTAAACTACGGTCAATGGGGTCTAAGGAATACAACTTAGTTCTTGAAAAGCCAGTTGATAGAGAGACACAAGACCATTACAAAATCACTCTCTCTTGTCAGGATAAAGGTCTACCTCCTCTCATATCAACAGAAAATTTATCCATCCAAGTGACTGACATTAATGATGTACAACCAAAATTTACCAAAGATACCTTCCAGTTTCTTACTTATGAAAATAAAGATAAAGACTTCCCTATTGGTTTTGTCAATGCCACTGACCTTGATTTAGGACCAGGTGGTCAACTGACATATTTTTTATCAAACAAGGATAAACCTTCACTTCCTTTTATAATTACTAGCTATGGCTTTATTTCAACTACAATGTCATTGGACAGAGAGAAACAAGATGTATATAAGTTCCAAGTGTTTGTGAAAGATAATGGATTGCCTTCTCTGAATGACACTGCCAATGTTGTTGTTGAAATTTTAGATCAAAATGACAATGCACCATTTTTCACCTTTCCCAGTGTTGACCCTTACAATCTAGATATTCATTACTATCCACAAGGTAAAAAAGACATAACTGTTCTAAGAGCTTCTGACAGGGACAATGGAAACAATGCTTTCCTAACATACGGATTCTTTAAAGGCAACGACAAAAACTTGTTTGCAATAAAACCTCATTCTGGTGTGGTGTATTTTTCTCGTAAAGTTTACCTAGATGATGCAGGAGCATATGAACTGGTATTTATTGTCAAAGACAGTGGCACACCAATGCAGTCAGCAACAACTACAGTTTCCCTGACACTCACTGTTAGCAATAAAACATCTCCAATGTTGACAGCTGTTCAGTTACAATCAGATAACTTGATTGATGTAACTCTATTGATTATCATTGTTGCAGCAGCTGTAATAGTATTTGTTGTTATTGTTGTTTCTATTACGCTGTGTATTGTTAGATGTGTTAAACATGGAACTACTACAGTAAGAACAGGGAAGAAACCGCCATACAACTCTGAAATGAGACAACTCCTAATTCAAACAAACAATCCAATTGGATTAATGAATTCTGAGAATATAATCAGTAGAAATGTTCTTCCAAAACGAACAAAACATCAACTTTATCCTGAAAACTTAGCTCAGAACAAATACAAAGCACCAATTATAACAAGAAATATTCTCAAGTCAGCACAGGTAAATATTGATAACTCCAGGTGCAACATATTTAAATTTAATCACTTATGTTGAAGTTAATTCTTTTTAATATTAAATACAAAGTTTCTAATTTCCTGGACTTTTAAATTCTAAACAGTGTACATTTACAATATTTATAACTACACTATATTTTAATTGGTTCAATCTCTGATCATAATATGGTGCTTATATAAAAATTATAATAATTCATCTGAGACATTTATTATATTTTAGAAATCTACAATGGATGTTGGAATAATTTCTGATAAATATATATATATATATATATATATATATATAACTTCATTTCAGGTATTCAAGATTAGATGAAACAGTTCTCATTAATTCTGTTGTGTCTGGGGAGAGTCATTCTCTTTTAGTGCCTTATAATTTATGCAAGTAACTGATGTAACATGAAATTTCAAAGCAAGGGATTACAATTTAAAACATTGTTTAATAAAATGTTTCATGGAAAATACAAATGCTTCACATTTTTACTTTCCTTTTTCTTATAGAAATACAGTGAACCAGTAGTCGCAACATCTAATGATGATGCTATGGAACACAACACTGATGTTCCTGATTATACTTTGGAGACACTACCAGCTCAAAGAGATGGAAGACACAAATTACGTGAAGGAGGAGGGAGACATTATGAAGAAATTCCAAGTATGTAAGGTAAAAACTACTCAGTATGTTAGTTATATTGATACTGTTTTATATCACAAATTTCATCAATGTAATGCTGTTGAATTTTGTTTACACATATACTTTTTTTAATTAATACAGAATAATAATAAATGGGAAAAAGGGCAGCAACACCAGCAAAGAAAATAATGAGGAACTGAATAAAGACAGCAACTCCATTCTTTAACCTAATATTTATGATGAAAAACATTCAATCACAGAATCAAACAGTTTGATAGAAAACTTTCAAATTTCACAGACATACAGAGAAGAAAAAAATATTGTACATATTCACAATGGCAAATATTTTTACTCCCAAGATATCAGTATTTCCTAATTTGAAAAATCATTTTAAAATATAATTTAAGGAAACAAAACGTGGTGCAGTGAATATATACAAGGTCATAATTTCTACTAAAATACTTCAGTTCTATGAATCATAGATAGCATATCAGAAATAACAAAACTAGATACTTATGTATTTAAAACTATAGGTATATATGCATTATATTCGTATCAAATTTGACTTCAAGATTATAAATATTTCATTTACATCACTTCAATGTATTCATTAAAAGCTTCTTTATTTCTTTTAGCCATTTTAAATACTCTAAATATTGAATGAAGAAAATATAGCTATTTCCCAATAATTTTCAATGGTTTTCTTTTGAAGTATGACTAATAGAATTATAAACCCTATGGATAAAGAACTTAAATCCAGTTTTAGATATTTTGGTCCTGCTCTGGGTTTTGAGCACATTGATAAGTAAGCTATTATAGAAGTTAACTCATTCTGATACTTTTAAGTTAAAGCTAGATTAGGGAATAAAACTTCCTGTGTCGAATTACATATTACTAATAATTAGATACAATTTTAGAGTGTTTGAGAGATTTTACAAGCTTTCAGTTTTACAAAAGTGAGTAAAATGCTATTTGGCTTCATATCAAGGCTCATTATCAAAGTCAATCTGTAATTTGAATACAACATTTTATAGCAATATTTATATTTGAGAGGATTCTAAACAAAACAACTCTATTTACTGAGGGAATTGATTAATTAGAATTGGGGTGAAATGCAATTAAATTATGTTACTTTGAAATGAGTGTGTAACACTTCGAAAACAACTTATGCAATGCAGCATACTTTTCTCTCTCTCTCTCTCTCTCTCTCTCCAAATATGTAAGTGTGTGTGTGAGTATGTGTAAGTTAATGAAAATAAAATAAGTTAAATAAATGTTGATAACATTATTTTTTACCTTGTAAGTATATCAGTTGTAAGATAAGTACATACTTAAAAAAAAACTATTACATCCACTAGAACTCATCATGCTAATTAATCTGTCCATCCTATAATTATGACTATTATATAAGTCATTATGCAGTCTACATCTCATTTATAAGGTGTCACACAAATCTCTCAACTATACAATTCATCACATTAATCTATCTACTATATACATAATAACATGTCTATCAAAGATGAATCCACAAAAAATAAAGCTACAATTCCCTCAAATTTAATGATTTCAAACTTACCAAATTATCCATTTTAATGCATTAACTACTGAAAATTTTTCCAAAACTGTTTTTTTTTTTCCAAACCAAGCTTTGATATTTTTTCATACAAGCAATATCATAACTGAAGCATTTTAGTAAAAAAAAAAAAAAAAAAAAAAAAAAAATTAAAGATTTCTCAGCAGCCATTGTGTATATACTATATGGAAGACATTGTTCTAAAAGGAATCATCTATCATTCTTGATTTCATATTTTTTATCATTGTAATCATTTCACCTTGTATCTGACAGTTGGTTGATCTAATTAGTTTATTAATATTTTTTGTATATAAATTTCTTCAGAAATAGTGTTAAAAAGAGATTTTTTCCTCTAAATCAAGCAGTATTTTTCATTTTTCTTATATGGAATATTTAGATATATAATTCTTTAATACAAATGCACTGTAAAATGTATTCACTTAATTTAGAATCCTTTGCAAATTATAGTCTCTTATAGTCTCTAGTATATAATCAGCCAGTATCAATTCTTTATCTATTTGGCAGAAATTTAAAGCAGTTGCAAATTATGTTTACTTTTCTTATTTCACTTAATTTCAAATGCTCTTTACAAGATTTCACTCCCTCCTATGCGGAAACCCAAAAGTTTGGTCATGTTTTGTTATGTATCATTTATGTTAATATCATTGAAAGAGGTTTCAATGTTTCCTTGCTCATAATTTAGAGCGAGTATAACAGCAGATCAACCAGCCGAACTTTTTGCTTACCCATGGAAATGTGTCCTTTTATCTTAAACATATTTTATGTCATTGTCAAATATATCCCTCTTTCTTATCAAATTTTTTTCTAACAAGGAATATTAGAACGTTGTGATTTTTGCATAATTATTATTTTACCCATATATATTGCAAGTTCTACCTGAGATGTCTTTCATAATTTTTGAATAAAATAATATAAAATGGAAATGAGTTATTTATGTATATCTTTAAACTATCCCACTTTATAATCTTACCTCCAATGATGGTGAACAAATTAATAGAACATTGTGTTTATTTTGAAAAAAAAGTAATCAATACAAAAATTAGTAATTGAATTTTCTCTTTAGAAGCTAAAACTTCACAAATTATAACTGCTATAATTGCATATATGCATACAAACACACACACACATGTATATATACACACAATTATGCATATTTATGCTTACATGCATACAAAAAAATATATGTGATTGTAGTAGTATTTGTTGAGTAGAAAGCTATAGTGTTCAAGTTTTTTATGAAGGTTGTTTATGGTAAGACGGGAGGAAGTGAGTGAGATATTGTCATGTTTAGCTATCAGAAAAAGCTATCGGTTTGAAATGTCTTAGCATTTTAAAGGTTTTGTGTTTGCAAGAAAAGATTAATTCTGAGTTAAGGTTCAGCATTTGGTTCCAAAATAAAAGAATATGGCTGGATTTATTGGTACAGAATTGGCAGGTTTTGTTGTTTCCTTGGTATGATTGTGCTCGGAACACTATTTTGCAATTAATGCTAAATGGGGTACTATTTGGTTTCAGTGCTCATATATGTTTGGATAGTGAAGTATCATTTTTTCTGCTTGGGTTGCAAGAAAGTATGAGTCTGTTGGTTGTATTATGACTTGATTTGGTTTGCTGTTGACCCTATATATGTATGTGGTTGAAGTTGGTTGGGTTTTTTTTCATGGTTACAGTTGCACTAGAGACAATATTATTTGTGAAACAGTTTATGCTTAGAGAGCAGGATGAAGAAATTCTGAAGTTGCAATCATTGTTATAAAGTGTGGTTTTCAAATTTTATAAGTTATAACTGGCTTCAGTTTTTTTCCAATCTGATCTGGCAAGGTTTCTACAGCTGGATGCCCTTCCTAATGCCAACCACTCTGAGAGTGTAGTGGGTGCTTTTTACATGCCACCAGCATGAGAGCCAGTCAGGCGGCACTGGCATCGACCATATATATAAATATGTATACATACACATATACATATGTAAGTACATATGTACAGACATAGATACATACATATAATGGGCTTCTTTCAGTTTCCATCTACCAAATCTACTCACTAGGCTTTAGTCAGCCTGAAGCTATAGTAGAAGACATTTGTCTAAGGTGCCATGAAGTGGGACTGAACCCAGAACCATGTGACACTGAACTCAGGGACTTCTTTCACTTTCTGTCTACCAAATCCACTAACAAGGCTCTGGCCAGCCAGGACTATAGTAGAAAACTCTTTCCCAAGATGCCACATAGCAGGACTGAACCCAAGAAAGGAGTTGGCTAGAAAGGAGTTGGGTGCTTTTAGTAGCCTGCATGTCTGCAGTTCTCTGCAAACCATACATTATTAGTTCTATTAAGTAATGGTCTGAGAGAATCATGAGTCACCGTAACATTATGGATGAGTGTCACATTTTTACCCCTTGTTAGGTGGAGCACTATTTGCTCCATAAAGAACATGTTTGCGAGATCAAGCAGTCTTGGCTTTCTTTGCTTATTTCTGATTGTGTAATGCCTTTGTCATTTACTTAATTTGATATTATGCTCTGTACTCACGCAATGCTTTATTCTGAAGCATATGTCTATTGAGTTCCAGCACCAGGTTATAAGTATCACTAAATATGTGTGCACGCACATGCATGTGTGTGTGTGTGCATGTGTGTGTGTGTGTGTGTGTATGTGCAAATACATATATAAAACTGGGAATAGGGATTCAAGAACTCAAACAACATTCACAGATAGCTCCCCGCAGGATGTTCAGATAACAAGGGGAGAGTAGTTCAGTTTAGGGCATAAATTAATATCACCATGCTTCTGAAAATCTCAGAATCATAAAAGTGGAGAGCCAAATGTTTAATGCATGTAAAATGTATTGAATAATAATCTTACTCATTATGTTACAATACATCTACATGTATACTAATATCTGTGTAGGATGCTCTAGCTTTGATGATGTAACTGCATACAGATTATGAAAAAGCTGTAAACATATGGAATAAATATTTTTATCTCTCACTTCTGAATTTGGTTAATTATACATTCATACATGCATGCATCCACACACACACACACACTCTCTCTAATCATCATGTGTGCATTAGACTGTGTGACAACAAATTTGCACAAAAACCTAAAAATGCTTGGTTTCATGAAGAAAGAACAAAAGAAACTGATGTGGGTTATCTGTATCAAATTTACTGGTGACTCAGTGAAGATTTGTAAGACATTCCAAAAATTCTCCATCTGAGATTCTTATGTGAATAGATATGCACACTAGAGTATATGCATCAATAGTTCAACCAACACACCAACTCAACCACATATTCACAAATACCAGAAACTCTCTTTACTCAAAAAGTGTTGTTACTTTGTTAGCAACAGGCTTGAACTCTCTCAAGAAGAACTTACATAAAACTCAAAGAAAAATTGATATTTTATAATCAGAAAATGGAGAAAACCTCCACATTCTCATTTTTATATATATATATATATATATATATATATATATATATATATATATATATATATAAAGGAATGAAGCTAGTATGCTCTGATGGTTATGCAATATCAACGACGAAGTGCAAATATGCTGAGAGAAAAGTTGGATATAAGAGGAATAAGATGAAGCATGTCAGAAAGAAGACTACATTGGTTTGGGCATGACATGAATAGGAACGAAGACAGCTGTAAAAAGAAGTGCTGATTGCTTAAAGTGGATGGCACCTGTGGAAGAGGGAGATCCAAGAAGACATGGGACGAAGTAGTGAGGACCAATCTCAGGATGTTGGGCTTACAGAGGAGATGACAATGGACTGAGATGTCTGGCGATATGAGGTTCTTGAGAAGATTCACCCACCCCAGCAAAACTGAGTTCTGGAAGTGCTGTGTATTCCACCCACATGTAACATTAAATTTCTCACACATCTTATCCCAATAATCCAAACTGCATCTCTTCTCCTCTTCCTCACATTTCCTCTTTTTCATGCCTCTGTTTATCCCTCCCTCCCCATTCAGACTAATCCTGCCCTGTCAGCTGTATCAGGGATTGTTGCATATGTGAATAAACATTCAAAAATTAGGGAATGGAGGAGATAAAATCTAGACTACATATGTTTCTTAGCTAGTGGAACCTTCGAAGAAGTAAATTATTCAAACGAGGGAATATATATCATCATCATCATCATCGTTTAACGTCCGTTTTCCATGCTGGCATGGGTTGGATGGTTCGACTGGGGTCTGAGAAGCTAGGAGGCTGCACCAGGCTCCAATCTGATCTGGCAGTGTTTCTACAGCTGGATGCCCTTCCTAATGCCAACTGCTCCAAGATTGTAGTAGGTACTTTTAACATGCCACCAGCACAGGGGCCAGAGAGGGCTGGCATCGACCACATTTGGATGGTGCTTTTACATGCCAGGATTACTCCAAACATTTACCAGTTTGTTCTCAGTTAAGTATTCAAAGTAGGTTATTCAACAGTTAATATAAATCCAATAATATTCTGATGAGACAAGAATTTAGTAATCGTCCAACCCATGCTAGCATGGAAAGCGGACGTTAAACGATGATGATGATGATGATGATGACTCCATTGGATAATTCTAAATGTAGGTCTATGTAAAGCTGTATAGACATAAAAAAAAAAATTAAAGGTAATGATATGCCACTTTGTAATAATCCTAATTACCATTGTTCACACATATACACAAGGTGACTCATTTAGTTTTATATATATAAATGTGTAAAGAACTAAATGAAATTACTCAAATTTCACCTATATCAGCAAATCTGAAGGTGGAAGGGAGATAATTTCGAGAAATCAAGCTCGGATGGACCTAGTGCATGCTCAACGGCTATCTAGCAATAGCACGGGTACACAGAAATTCCGGGATGGTGTCCGGCATGCTGAAAACCCACGGCGATTGAGGCGCCTCTCAGCTTTTGTTGAAGCATGTCTCTAGGAGAAGGTCACTCTGATATAAAACCAGATGTGCAGGGAATGGCATTGGACATTTTGGGGATCTTTGGTTTGTGCTAGAGATCACAGCGCTCCCACATCCCTGAGCCTGCGACTCATATTGGCACCAGACATCTTGCTTCGGCTTGTCTCTGGATAATGTCAATAAACAAGAGAAGGTCTATGAGGTGTTGTGCAAGCCTCATTGGACCTAAAACTCTGCACAGGCATTGCTGACCTCTGCTCGACATGTGCGTTTTTTCTTTTTTCCTGTATATATTTTCTTCATTTTTAGTATATATTTTTATTTTTATATATATATTTTTTTTTATTCAGAAGTCCTGCGGTGATGGGAAGGTGATGAAGCATGCAGACCTGACGGAAGTATGTAGTCAGCGACCTGCATGTAGGCGGCCCATGCTAGATATAAAGTCATCTCCTTGTCGCGCCAAGACAGCGGTAGTATTCGGTTGCTGCATGGGTGTCTGAGCAGCTCCATTTGGAGAGGGCACTGCTCATCCGGAGACTGGGGAGGTTCTAGAAAAGGTGAACCAATAATTTCCTGTCTTTCCATATCTGGTCAGTTTAGCGCGACTGACGGATACCCATCCTGCGCTTGAAAAACAAAGAGTCTTTTATTTATAAAATCTGGACGGAACTTAAACATTTCATGTTGGAATGTGCGCACTCTGTTGGACAACAAGAGTGATTGTAGGCCTGAAAGACGCACTGCACTTGTTGCTTGTGAGCTGAACCGTTATAAAATTGATATAGCTGCACTCTCAGAGACTCGTATAGAAGGTGATGGTCAGCTTGAGGAAGTAGGAGGTGGATACACCTTTTTTTGAAAGGGAAGGCAGGAGGAGCGCAGAGAGGCTGGTGTTGGTTTTGCAGTCTGATCTGATATCCTTAAGAAGTTGGAAAAGCTCCCTGTTCCTATAAATGAACGTATAATGACGCTACAGTTGCACTTGAAAGGTAAGCGGTTTGCTACTCTAATAAGTGCCTATGCACCTACTTTGACTAGCTGTGATGAAGATAAAACAATTTTTTATACTCAGCTGAGAGCCATACTTAGAAAAATCCCCAATTCTGATAAAGTCATTCTACTGGGGGATTTTAATGCCAAAGTTGGAACAAACTGGCAAACATGGAACTCTCTAGGATGTTTTGGAGTAGGGAAAATGAATAGCAATGGTTTCATGCTACTGGAACTTTGCAAAGAACATGGACTTTACATTACAAGCACTCATTTTATGCACAAAGGTAATCACACAACAACATAAATGCATCCAAGGTCCAAAGTTTGGCACTTGCTGGATTATGTCATCATCCGCAACCGCGACATTTATGACATTTGTAATGTCAAGTCCTTCCATGGATCGGAATGCTGGATAGACCACAGTCTGGTGCGAGCAAAGTTCCGAATGGTAATTAGGGTAAAAGAGAGAAGAGGACCAGTCAGCATTCCTCACCGCCTAAATGTCCACAAGGTATATGATGTTGTGGTTAGGAAAGAACTTCAGACTCGCTTGTCCAGCATTGAAACTGCTGCAACAGGGGAGGATTTTTGAGACCACGTTCTACAATGTGCAGCCGAAACCCTGGGATATGTTACTGCCAGACACAGAGACTCTTCTTTTGTCCCTCCTAAAGGTTACTATATCTGTCTGGAAGTCCCAGAGGATCTTTGCCTTCCTATTTTCACCCATTACCTTTCCCAGTGTATGTTGGTACCAAGCACCCATTACCTCATATCCATACTTCCAGCACAGTCGCCAGTGAAGGTTTGGGGATAACTTGTCATGTCTGCTCTTCTACTCTTTCTGTGCAAGACTTTCACAAGCACTGACAGCATGAGTCATGCTTTCGACCCTCTTCCAACACATTCTGCAGACGTTCATTGCAGAGATGGTTGTTGTTGGTATTATTATTATTATTATTATCATTATTATTATTATCATTATCATTCAGGCCTTGCACTTGCATTCATTCTGTCTCTATTAAACCTTCCTCACTTCTCATTTTTCTAACACCCATCCCTCCACCACCCTTCTAACTATGGCACTATTCAGCTGCTATGACTGCAGAATCTACACAATTTTTTCCCCCTATTTTGTGCTATCAGTTACTTCACCCTGTTCTTGGAACCACTTCCTTTCAAAATTCATCTCTCATTCTTAATATCATACTTTTCCACTTTATTTCCAGTTGTCTCTCCTTCTCCTCTGAGCTACAACTTAGAACTGCCTTATTTCCTTTTTTATACCCCCTCATATCCAACACTCCCCAACTTTTGTTCTCCACTCGCTTTGGCCACCATTATGTACTTCAGATCTCCATCTCTATCACTGCCCATCTCTCTTTCTGCACATCATACTCTCTCTACTTTTTCATCTCTCCACAGCTGCTTTCCACCCTTTCTGTATGGCTACTTGTCACCTCCTCCTTCCTGACTTATTTCTTTCATATTTTTCACCAAACTGACACTTAACATCAACCACAACTCCTCCTTTGTTCATTATTCACTACATTCACCTTTACTACTCCTGTCTAACCATCTGTATCGTCCACACACACACGATGATGATAATGTATTTTATGTATGCATTATGCTTTAAATATATCATGGTTCAAAAAAATATATGTATACTCTTCTCCTTTATTTGTTTGTTTGTCACTGTCCATGCCATAATATCTCCATTTTTACAGTATACAGAACCATTTTTTGGTCTCAAGATGTCCTTCTTTCTCTTCCTCTCTCACTATTTCTGGCCCTCCCCATCTCTTTCTCTCTGGCCCTTCCTCTCCCTTGCTTCTCTCATTTCCTATCCTTTTATCATTGCTGTTCTCAGTAATTACACGATACAAAGTAGTAATACTACCTTTGCTCCACCACTCCCCTTTTTTTCTTCTTATTTCCTAATCGATATTTCTGCATCACATTTAATAAGCAGCTGTCTATTTATATTATATTATTTGCTCTAACCTAATGATTTTCTTGATATTTTTCTTTCTCTTTCCTACATAATCAACAATACCTTTATTAATTTCATCGTACAAGACCTTATTTTTATCAATGTTAATTCACAACAAACTCCGTTATTCTGCTGCAGTTTGCTCCATATAAATATCTACCTTCTTTGCACCTCACTAGTTGTTTATACATACATATACATGTATATATATATATATATATATATGAGTGTTCAGTTACATAAACTCAACAATATTCAAAGAGAGTTCTGCCTTTATCATTTGGAAGAGACATGGATTCTACGAAGTGCAGAAAGGCAACTTTTGTAAAAGGGCAGTGTGGTTGAATAAAATTTGATACAGGGAAGAGAGTATCAGCAGCAGGATAGAAATAACCCAGTTCCTCTTGTAAACTGGATGACAATAAGGAAGGCATGCAACCATAAATAACATTCTAGAAACCATGATGTACACAACAAAGATAAGCAATTTTCTCTGTCAAGCAAGCATGGTAAGAGAGATGTACAAGGACGATCATGGTGTATATGCACGTACACATTTGTGTGTGTGTGTGTGTGCATGCACGCGCATGTGTGTGTGTGCGTGCATCTATTTCCCTGTCCACCTCAGTTATCGCTCCATCGACCATACCTCCTCTCATCTCACCACATACGATGCTTACTTGCCTGCCCCGCTGCCAACCCCCCCCCCCTCTCTCTCTTTCATGCTCCCTTCTTCCACCCTTTCCATACATCTAATCTTATAATGGTGAGCATGAAGGAATAATGTAGGACAGCCCTGGACAACCTGCACACAACATACCTCATCACCCTTACCCCCACTCTCTCGCTCCCTTTCTCATTTTAATCCCATTAATTCCCTGTTCCTTTGCCCCTCTTCCTTCAATACTCCCTCCTTCAACTGCGACTACTCTCTCACAACTATAACACTGATCCCCTCACCGTACCCTGCTCTTTCTCATCATATTGCCAAAAAAAACAAAAACAAATCATCTCTCTTTCTCTCTCTCAAGATGTTTTGTATATGAATACATCAATATAAACAATACACTTGAAGATAGAAAAGATAGATAATGGGAATATATAGATATTTCAAGAGTTATTTCACTTCCATTAATATCACATCCAATCCATGTTATATGAATGTGCGTGTGTGTGCATGTGTTTGTATTTATATGTATGTATATATGTTAATTTGTGTATATATATACGTTCATACATACATATATTCTTTTATTCTTTTATTTGTTTCATTCATTTGACTGCAGCCATGCTGGAGCACTGCCTTTAGTCAAACAAATCGATCCCAGGACTTGTTCTATCGGTCTCTTTTGCCGAACTGCTAAATTACTGGGACATAAACACACCAGCATCGGTTGTCAAGCGATGGTCGGGGGACATATATACACACACACACACACACACACACACATATATTTAAAATTATACAATGTTACTTCCTGAGATTGATTTTATAACAGGCAAAATCCTCAGTACCAAATTTAGAATTATATAACAAAGTCCAAATAGATTTCATATATTTTTTAGTTCTATATTTAAGAAATGAGGAATTATGTACATTATTTACATTTGACGGGCTACTAAACCCAAGATTCTGAGTTCGATTCCAGGCACTCACCTGAACAACAACAGCAGCAGCAGTAACAACAACAACATCGAAAAATACAATAGGAATGAGAACCCAAGTTCGAAATTTCCCCAAGACACCTGATGAAGGCTGGAGGGTATATCAGCCGAAACGCTGTGTTAACAACAAACAATACGAAGACATATCTGTCAAATGTAAAGAAGATAAATAATGTATATATTTTTTATTGTTCAATTTAAGTTTAATTTAAACTTCCATATTTATATGCATTTTTTTGTGGAATGCTAGGTAAAATTGTTGGTGTCTCAATTAGTGTTTTTCTATTCAATTTCACTTTTTGTATTTCATTAAATGCTGAAACGGCATCGTGAGCTGATAAAAACGTTGGTGTTCTATGACTAACATAACAGTTTGAATCAGGGAGTTCACAGTTTCCATGTTTACACTGAAATTTCTATATTTGTTCTGGGGTTTAATGGCATCACTTATTTTGAAAATCTGATTGTGAAAGTTGAAACATTACTGGATTTAGGAATGTTATTCTGCCAAACTAATTATAAAGATCTTATAAAGAATTGTGAAAAAATATTTAATAAAAAAGATCAAAAGCATAAGTATAGTTGTGTGTGTGTGTATGTGTGCTTGCATGCAAGTGTGTGTAACTTGTTTGCTGCAAATGCCACTTAGTTTAAATTTATAAAAGGATATTCTGTGTTGAAGTTGGAAAAGATCAACTTTGGTCAGACAATCCTGCTACCCACTGGGAAATTTCATGACTCCTTTGTTGGCATTCTTGTTTGAATTGCTTTCAGAAATAACCATTTACAGGTTCATTCCTTATAGTCAAATCATCATTTTCCTATAATTTTTTCCAATCTTTCCAAACCTAATCATAATATACGCTGTATAGTTAAAAAAACATAACATTCACTTTCAGTATCTTTTTCTTTTTCTCCAAGAACTTCAACACAATATCCTTTTATGAATTTAAACTGACTGGCATTTTGAGCGCTTACAGCTAACAAGTTACTTGATAAAATTATTGGGTGGTGATGATGGTTTTTGTTGTTTCTAATACAAGTACAAAGCTTGAAATTTGAGAGGTGGAGAAGAGTCAATAATATCGACCCCAGTACTTACATGGCAGTTTATTTCATTCCCCACAGAGTGATGAAAGGCAAAGCTATTTTGAACACTTGTAAAATCATAATGAC